>NW_026016429.1:40000-90772 GCF_020379485.1 Brassica napus
AAATCAACCAGTTAGTCACTCCCTTACCAAGAGCTGACTAACCTCAATCAACAAGCATTAATTAATAAGCAAACATTCAGCATTCGCTAACTAACCAATCAACCTAACCATTAGAATGCTACTACGGTTCCCAAGCAATAACAACGCATGCTATCAACTCAATCAACTAATGCTCAACTATTAACTAATCAAACCGTTACTCAGTTAGAGCCGGCCTCCTGCCATGATCCAACTTCCAAGTAACGGGAACCTGCATGAAAACAAGTCAGCAATCGATTGATTATAACTCACAGTGTTCTTTGCCGATAAGCAGCGGGTTGATCAGAGAAGACTTGGCCAAAACCCATTGGACGACTTGACTGGACTGGACTGGACTGATCTTGACTTGGACAAAACCTCTTCTTCACCATGTAAACACTAACAGGTCTGGACGGACTGATCTGGACTCGGACAGAACCTCCTCTAGCTTCTGGACAGTTCTTCGGCCTTCTCGGCGGAATATCGCTGATACGAAGTTTCGCGGAAAACTTCGTGCTGAAGAAACGTCATTCTTCACAAACGTCGAGCTTCTAAACCGTCGTGCTTCCAAAAATGTGATGCTTCCAAAACGTCCGTCTGAACAATCTAAGACATCTTCTAACTATGGTCGAGCAACTTATTCGACTCATAGTTCCCTCGGGATCAATTCTTCGACCACCTCGTTCTTCAAAATTTGCCGATCGATCTTTACCGCCCGCGGTTTGACCACCAAGTTGATGTTCGACCAGTCTTCTCTTTACTTCGAATCATGTCAAGTTTTATGTGATCAAAACTCAACATTCCTCCTGATACTTAGACTCTCAAATGCTCGGCTCCAGATTCTATTTTGGCTCTCTCGACCATTCTCTCTCTTTTTTTTTTGTTTTTTTTAACGGGTTTCTACACTGACTGTCCCTGTTAATCATTACTCCGATCCCGAAGGCCAACACAATAGGATCGAAATCTTATGATGTTATCCCACGCTAATGTATACATAGCGTAGGCTTGGTTTGAGCACTCTAATTTCATCAAAGTAACAGCACCGGAGGCACGACCCGACCAGTTAAGGCCAGGAGCATATCGCCGACAGAAGAGACAAGCCGACCGGTGCTCACCAAAGGCGGACCGGGCGACCCATCCCAAGGTTCAACTACGAGCTTTTTAACTGCAAAAACTTAAATATACGCTATTGGGGCTGGAATTACCGCGGCTGCTGGCACAAGACTTGCCCTCCAATGGATCCTCGTTAAGAGATTTAGATTGTACTCATTCCAATTACCAGACTCAAAGAGCCCGGTATTGTTATTTATTGTCACTACCTCCCCGTGTCAGGATTGGGTAATTTGCGCGCCTGCTGCCTTCCTTGGATATGGTAGCCGTTTCTCAGGCTCCCTCTCCAGAATCGAACCCTAATTCTCCGTCACCCATTACCACCATGGTAGGCCACTATCCTAACATCAAAAGTTGATAAGGCCATGCGATCCGTCGAGTTATCATGAATCATCAGAGCAATGGGCAGAGCCAGCGTCGACCTTTTATCTAATAAATGCATCCCTTCCAGAAGTCGGGGTTTGTTGCACGTATTAGCTCTAGAATTACTACGGTTATCCGAGTAGTAGTTACCATCAAACAAACTATAACTGATTTAGTGAGCCATTCGCAGTTTCACAGTCTGAATTCGTTCATACTTACACATGCATGGCTTAATCTTTGAGACAAGCATATGACTACTGGCAGGATCAACCAGGTAGCATTCATAAATCAGGGCAAGACCACGTCATATTCCCACAAACACATGGAAAGTGGGAACAGACGCAGACTTGACCATCATCTTTTGTCCAGAGAAAAACGTGCTTAGCGGGAAAGAATTTCTTCGAGTCACCGCCATAATATTTCCGCAACCGAGATCTCAGCAAACAGCTTATTCACCTTTGCGAACAATGCATAAATTATGCAAAGACGCAAGGATCACAAGTGCCGGCTTATGTGTTCACGACTTCCCCACTGAAGGAGATGCCACAAACAACATTTTAAGCAAGCATAAAACTATGCTAGTGAAGAAACTCAGGAGGATAGTTGGTCTATAGTTGGGTGCGCGAGCACAGAGCCTACACACACTAGCTATCCAATCACCACTCATACGCCGAATGTTCATTTTCCTCGCTAACATCAATCTTTCCAACCACTCTTGAGATGTAATCAAAAGAGCAACTGGAAGACGGATGGAACCAGGCCAAGACCACACAAGAGCAAAAATTTGAAGTTAGGGGCAAAACGGTTCGCCTGAAAATTCACCGGAAAAGTTACCAGAAAATTCACCGGAGACAATCCGACCATCGACCTAAACCCAGCCATCGATAGTGTTGGACCGAGCAGTCCAACACTACATACCCCTTCGGGTACTGAGGGTAGGCTCAGAAGAGTGCCTACCCCTTATACAGACAAAACACTTTTTTTCAGTCTATCACCAGTCGACATTGGTTGTGTTCCGGGAGTATTTTAAATGTAAAAAACAAAATACTTCGAATTTGAATCTGATTTTTTGCATGCTCCATAAGAATAGTTAAAACTATATTCTCGTAAATTTTCATGATTTTCTTTTGCTTCTAATCATGTTTTTTGCATGCTACAAATTTCGGGGTTTCGTGGTCTAAACGGATGTCTACAGCAACTTTTGATCAACACTTGACATCCTAAACTCTTTGTTGACATATTTTTGATGTTTCCTTTCAGAAAACTTTCTTCAAAAATATTAATTTTTGAATTTTTGGCTTCTCTGGTGATTTTGGCTGTCCGTGGGTGATTTTGGCCCACGTGGGCTGTCTGTTCAGTACACACAGGACGTCTATGTGTGTCCGCAAGCACACACAGGACGTCTGTGGCTGTCAGTGTGTGTCCGTCTTTGTTCGTCAGCAGACACATGACGTCTGTGGCTATCCATCAGTACACATATCAGCACGTTGGTCCTTGGACTCGGCACGCTGGCCCTTCCCGTGAACTGTTTGGGTGATTTTGGCCCACGTGGGCTGTGTAAGACCCGATCCTGGATTCCTCAATCCAACCAGACCGCGGCCTCACCAAACAATGCAACCAGTTCCATCTTTCATATTCAAGTTCAAGTGTTAAATAATTCTAAGTCTTTTTCAGAGTTTTGAGGTTCCAACATTCACACTTAAACAATCAAGCAACAACTAATGCAAATAGATATTTCATAGATATTAACCAAGGTTCATACATCATTCATCATCCTAATAAATAGATTACGCACTAGAATCGCATAAGTTCACAAGTTGCACAATAGGCTACAATAATCACACAATTTTCAGAATCAACCCAATCACAACACATCTTCCCATGGCCGCGGTCCTCATGGTGCTTTTCCCTTACCACGGTCCATTTCTGGTCCTGGATCCAACACAAACAAACACACAATCACAAGGTTAGATTACAAAACAAGAATCAAATCACATTGCATGGTCGGATCCAATCTAGTCAAGAACAATCATCAAAAATGTCAAATCTGACCCCTCTAAAAAGAGATCCAAATACCAAATAAAATTCATGAAAACTCATGATAATTCAGAAGAAAAATATTCTCATAATCAGATTCAAAAGAATCGGCTCAGATCATAGTGATCTCGGCCATGAACAGCCCACATAAGAACAAGGGACTTTCATGGGAATTTGATCAGGCCAAGGCCTTAAGATCAATGAATCCTTTCCTGTAACATCATAAAACATTCCATAGCACAACATATATGAAGAAACAGAGTAGAAGAAGTCAGAGTAAGGAGTGGCCAATCGATCCAAACCGGCCAGGCTCACACGGCCATCATCCGCGGCCTTGTCCGGTTACTCTTGGCCACACCTCTCACCTTAGGAGTTCGGTCTCCAGGGGCGACTTCCTTCTCTTTCTCCTTTGCCTTCTCCTTGTCTTTCTGCCTCAAATCCATCCTCTTGATCACACGCCCAAACACACCAGGAACACTCAAGAACAATCTCTTGGATCAAATCGGCCGATCCAAGGTTTGTGTCTCTCTTTCTCTCTTGAATTTTCTCTGTGTTTCTCTCTGTGTGGAATGAGTAAAAACCGACCAGAATGATCAGAAATGAGAGAGAGAGGACGATTTAAACTGTCCCCAACCGCCTGGGCGAACAGTTACAAAAATCCCATCCCTTCTTCCCAAAACCGTCCCATAACCGTCCCATAACCGCCCATTGGCGGTTTCTCCCCTTTTCTTCCTTTGGCAAATCGATCACTGAGCCTCAGCTCACACTCTGGGAGCTTGCCCGCTCCCTGTCCCAAGCCTAAGACCCATTTGGTCGAACCGTCCTGCACCCGGACCATCGGCTCGCCCAGTAACCGTCCCGGACTCGCCCACACTGATCCGAACCAGAACGCACCGTTCACTGGATTGAGCTGACCTCCAGCTGTTCCCAGCTGAGTGAGCTAGTCCACCAGCTCCTGTGAGCTGAACAGATCATGGTGAACTGAATACCAGCTGAACCGAGCTGATTGAACTCAAACCAACACTCGTCCAGCTGCCTAAACACACCCAGCTCCTTTACCCTTGTTTCCATCGTATCCTGGTTAAGTCTCAGCTGACTGATGCCCTTAACCTTCATTCAGGGCCATGATACGCTTGTCTCAAGGTCTAATGACCTGACTGGTGCGTCTCCCCGCACCTATCTATGATCGGGGACATGACAAGTCTCCCCCACTAACTTGGGGTTCATCAGGAAGAAATTGTCTGTACCACTCCGGATACATAGTTTTCATCTTTGCTTCTATTTCCCAAGTGATGAGGTCTTTACCATTGTAATCCCACACCACTTTGATCATGGGGACTGTCTTCTTTCTCATAGCTTTCTCTGACCGATCCACAATCCGAACCGGCAAGGTTTCAAAAGTCAGGTCTTTACCAAGGTCAGCAGGAACCTCGGGCAAGACAATGTCTTGTTCACACAAGCATTTCCGGAGTTGGGATACATGGAACACATTGTGGTATGCATCCATTGCTGATGGCAAGTCCAACTTGTATGCCACTGCACCCACTCTCTCTATGATCCTGAATGGACCCAAGTACCTAGGGTCCAGTTTCTTTCGTCCAGAAACCCTGGTCCTACCCTTAAAGGTAATCATCTTGAGATACACCAGGTCATTGACCTCAAACTCAAGATGTTTCCTACGCTTGTCTGCATAGCTCTTTTGGCGGTCCTGCGCCTCTTTCATCTTCTCTTTGACCATCCTGATCTTCTCAGTGGTCTGTTCTACAATCTCAGGACCCAACATGCTACGCTCCCCCACTTGGGTCCAGCATAGGGGTGTCCTGCACGGCCTACCATACAAAGCCTCATATGGCGACATACCAATGCTTGTATGGAAGCTGTTATTATAAGCAAACTCCACTAAGGGTAAGTGTTTTTCCCAAGACTCTCCCCAGTCTAACACACATGCCCTTAGCATATCCTCCAAGGTTTGGATTGTCCTTTCAGACTGCCCATCCGTTTGAGGATGATAAGATGTGCTCATATTCACTCTGGTTCCCAAGGCCTTTTGGAAAGCCTGCCAGAAATAAGATGTAAATCTTGGATCCCTGTCCGAGACAATGCTTGCTGGAACACCATGCAACCTCACTATCTCGTCTAGGTACACTTGCACAATCCTGTCGACCCCATCCCCTTTCTTGATGGGCAGGAAATGAGCCGACTTGGTCAGCCGATCAACCACAACCCATACCGCATCTTTCTTATTCCTGGTCGTGGGAAATCCAGTCACAAAATCCATTGTGATGTGATCCCATTTCCATTCTGGTATGGGTAGGTTCTGAAGTAGACCACTGGGAACCTGATGTTCTGCCTTCACCAGTTGACAAGTGGGACACTTAGCCACCCACTCTGCAACATCAGATTTCATCCTCACCCAATGGTAGTACCTTTTCAGATCCCTATACATTTTGTTCAGTCCAGGATGAACTGAAAACTTAGACTTATGAGCCTGTCTCATAATCTCTTCTTTGAGTTCCTTATCATTAGGAACACTGACCCTACCATTGACCAAGATGGTACCATTGTCAGTTGTCTGGTACTCAGTCTTGTCATTGGCGGCTACCTTCTTTAGATTTTCATCCAGGCCCTGAGCTTGCCTGATCCTGGTCAGGAGATCGGCCTGGTTCACCGCCTCCAACCCCAGTGGCTCATCTGAACCAACCAAGGTGTTGAGGTTCAAGGACCTGATCATCCCTTCCAGTTCATCCGCCTCCCTCTCAGATGACACTTCAGCCCTTCTGCGGCTCAAAGCATCAGCCACTAGGTTAGCTTTCCCAGGATGATAAGCTATGTCCAGATCATAATCTGCAACAAACTCCATCCATCTCCTCTGCCTTAAGTTTAACTCAGGCTGAGTGAATATGTACTTCAAGCTCTTATGGTCTGTGAGTATTTGCACCCTGGCACCATAAAGATATGATCTCCATATCTTTAATGCAAATACTACTGCAGCCATCTCCAAATCATGGGTTGGATAGTTACCCTCATGCTTCCTTAGCTGTCGGGAAGCATAGGCTATCACCTTCCCATGTTGTGTCAAAACACAACCAAGACCAGTTATGGATGCATCCGTATACACCACATAAGGCTGATCAGCCTCAGGCAACACCAGGACAGGTGCATTAGTCAACATGTTCTTGAGTGCTGCAAAACTTTTCGCACACTCCTCAGACCATGTGAACCTCACGTCCTTGCCTGTCAGCTTAGTCATAGGTTGAGCTATGCTCGAGAACCCCTTGACATATTTCCGGTAATAACCAGCCAACCCTAAGAAGCTTCTCACTTCCGTAGCATTCTTTGGCTGTGGCCATTCCTGGATACATTTGATCTTATCTTGATCCACTGAGACTCCTTTATCAGACACCACATGCCAAGGAACCCAATGCTCTTCTGCCAGAAGCTACACTTGCTTAGCTTAGCAAAGAGCTTCTGTTCTCTCAGGCGGCCCAACACCGCCCTAAGGTGTCTTTCATGGTCCTCCTTTGTCTTGGAATACACGAGTATATCATCAATGAAGATGATCACAAACTCGTCCAAGTATTCCCTGAAGATGCCGTTCATCATCTTCATGAATGCAGCAGGTGCATTGGTCAGTCCGAACGGCATGACCACAAACTCATAGTGACCATACCTAGTTCGGAACGCTGTCTTCCTCACATCATCTGGTGCAATGGGGATCTGATGATACCCAGAGGCCAGGTCAATCTTGGAGAACCACTTGGCTCCACGGAGTTGGTCCAACAACTCATCAATCCTGGGTAAAGGGTACTTGTTCTTCACAGTCACCCTGTTCAAACCCCTATAATCAATGCACAACCTAAAGCTACCATCCTTTTTCTTAACAAATAGGACTGGTGCTCCCCAAGGTGATACACTAGGGCGTATGAACCCCTTCTCAAGCAACTCCTCAAGTTGCTTCTTCAGCTCTGCCATCTCAGCTGGTGCCATTCTATATGGACTTTTTGATAATGGGGCCGTTCCAGGTTCCAATTCAATGATGAATGGGTCAGCCCTATCAGGGGGAATGCCCTGTAGTGCCCCAAACACATCCTGAAATTCTCGAACCAACGGTATACCCTCTGGGTCACAGGCCCCTACAACCTCATCAGTGTAAATGGTAGCCAAAAAGGCCTCACAACCATTTCCAAGCATCCGTTCTACTTGGACTGCTGAAACCACCAAACTACAAGAGGTTGGCTTGATTCCTTGGTACTTGATCGGGGGTCCAAACTCGTTCTCAAGTTGCACCCTTCCCCGGTGACAATCTAGAGTTGCCCGATACTTTCCCAACCAGTCCATGCCCAAGATCACTTCATGATGCTTGAGGGGGACAACAATCAGATCTATAGGCATCGGCCTATCCAAGATCACCACAGGGATGTCCTTAACCAGACCGAGTGAGTTCATAACTTGCCCTCCGGCCGCACTCACTCGTTCAGGACCATCCCATGTTCCATACTGGAACAAACCTTTTCCTATCATACTTGGACTCACAAAACTATGTGTAGCTCCAGTATCAAATAATGTGTGTGTTTCCACACCACCAATACTTAAGGTCCCTACACAAGACCCATCAAAGTATATCTATCCATCCTAGGTTCCATACCATGCAATTCTACTGGAATTGTAAAAGTAGTAGTCTAGAGTGTTACCAGTGATCGCTTGGAAAGGCCGAGCCCCATCCACATCCTTGGATAGCTCATACACACGAGGTGTTGAGGTCTGGCCTCGTCCCTGGACTGGCCTGCTAGCCTCCCCACGTCCCTTACTTTGGTTGCCTTGCAACTTAGGGCAGTCCCTGCGGTAGTGGCCCTTCTGGCCGCAGTGGTGACAGGTCCTGGACTCACCCAACGGGCTTGGACAATCCTTGGCTGAGTGATCCATCTTACCACATCGAGTACAGGCACCCATGGCCTTCCAGCACTCTCCACCGTGGTATCGTCCACACTTAGGGCACTCTGACCTACCACTTGAGGTTTTACCCTCCTCGGTCGAGTCCCTCTTCCTCTTCTTGTCACCACTCTGACCCGAGGATACCACCACACTCTTCAGCTTCTGCTTACCCTCCTCGGTGAGGTTGGTCTCCAGCAAGGCCATCCTCTCAACCAACTCAGAAACCGTGTGGAACTTACAAACAGAACAGTAGGTTCGAAGTTCCACCCTTAGGCCTCGGATGAACCTTCGGACTTGAACCTTCTCATCCTCCAGTTCTCTTCCCACATACCTCCTGAGTCGGTTGAACTCTTCTTCATACTCACGAACAGTCCTCCGTCCCTGAGTCAAGTCCAGGAACTTGGACTCCATCCCACGCCTCAGCAGGAAAGTACTTATGGTTGAACTCAACCTCAAAGTCAGCAAAATGCTCAATGGTACCATTGGTACGCTTGTCCAAAGCTAACCACCAGTTATGTGCATCTCCCTCCAGGAAGTGTACTGCTATGTCCTTCTGGTAATCCTCAGGACAACGTGTGGACTTGAAGTTCCGAACCAACCTGGTTCTCCACTCGTCCGCCTCCATAGGATCAACACTTCCAGCAAAGTGTTTGGTTCCCAACTTGGAGATATGCTCCAGCACCTTCAGGTAGTCCATACCATGCACTGGCCTGACCGGTGGGTCTATCTCAATCACCTCAGCCACACGGCCAGCACCAACATCAGCCACTCCAGCAGCAACCCGAACCGGGGGATTAGCCTGTCCCACGGACGAGTTCACCAATGGTGTGAACGCCTGTGTCAAGGAGGCTATCTGAGCTCCCATGATCTGCATAGCCTCCACCAAGCCCCTTATGGTCGGCTCAATGACCTCCTCGGCACCAGTGACCCGAACATTGTTTGCATCAACATTCTGGCCACTCCCAGCACCAACGTTGGACGACCCAGTATCGTCTCCATGGACTTGCTCTTGTTGCTCGTCCACATTAGTTTCATTAACCTCAGTAGGAAGAGTTGGACCCACTGGAAGTCCGGTGGCATTGTCCACCTGCTCCACCAGAGCCGGTAGCACTGTGGTTGGAATGGTTCCAGCTGGTAACACTCCGGTCTGTTCAGCACCATCCTGCCCCACTGCTCCAGACGCCCCAGTTGCCTCCTTTCCTTTCCGAGATTTATACCTTCTTGTACCCTTAGGAGTTACAAACACAAACAAAAGGTTAGTCCACAACTGAACACACAAACCTCAATCACTCCTAAGTTAATCAGTAGAAAAGATTACTTAGAACCCAACTATCTCACCATGAGTCCAAACGGCCAAGTGTGTGGTGAACCAATAACCCAACAAATCCTAGAATCAAGAATGCTCTGATACCAACTTGTAAGACCCGATCCTGGATTCCTCAATCCAACCAGACCGCGGCCTCACCAAACAATGCAACCAGTTCCATCTTTCATATTCAAGTTCAAGTGTTAAATAATTCTAAGTCTTTTTCAGAGTTTTGAGGTTCCAACATTCACACTTAAACAATCAAGCAACAACTAATGCAAATAGATATTTCATAGATATTAACCAAGGTTCATACATCATTCATCATCCTAATAAATAGATTACACACTAGAATCGCATAAGTTCACAAGTTGCACAATAGGCTACAATAATCACACAATTTTCAGAATCAACCCAATCACCACACATCTTCCCATGGCCGCGGTCCTCATGGTGCTTTTCCCTTACCACGGTCCATTTCTGGTCCTGGATCCAACACAAACAAACACACAATCACAAGGTTAGATTACAAAACAAGAATCAAATCACATTGCATGGTCGGATCCAATCTAGTCAAGAACAATCATCAAAAATGTCAAATCTGACCCCTTTAAAAAGAGATCCAAATACCAAATAAAATTCATGAAAATCATGATAATTCAGAAGAAAAATATTCCCATAATCAGATTCAAAAGAATCGGCTCAGATCATAGTGATCTCGGCCATGAACAGCCCACACAAGAACAAGGGACTTTCATGGGAATTTGATCAGGCCAAGGCCTTAAGATCAATGAATCCTTTCCTGTAACATCATAAAACATTCCATAGCACAACATATATGAAGAAACAGAGTAGAAGAAGTCAGAGTAAGGAGTGGCCAATCGATCCAAACCGGCCAGGCTCACACGGCCATCATCCGCGGCCTTGTCCGGTTACTCTTGGCCACACCTCTCACCTTAGGAGTTCGGTCTCCAGGGGCGACTTCCTTCTCTTTCTCCTTTGCCTTCTCCTTGTCTTTCTGTCTCAAATCCATCCTCTTGATCACACGCCCAAACACACCAGGAACACTCAAGAACAATCTCTTGGATCAAATCGGCCGATCCAAGGTTTGTGTCTCTCTTTCTCTCTTGAATTTTCTCTGTGTTTCTCTCTGTGTGGAATGAGTAAAAACCGACCAGAATGATCAGAAATGAGAGAGAGAGGACGATTTAAACTGTCCCCAACCGCCTGGGCGAACAGTTACCAAAATCCCATCCCTTCTTCCCAAAACCGTCCCATAACCGCCCATTGGCGGTTTCTCCCCTTTTCTTCCTTTGGCAAATCGATCACTGAGCCTCAGCTCACACTCTGGGAGCTTGCCCGCTCCCTGTCCCAAGCCTAAGACCCATTTGGTCGAACCGTCCTGCACCCGGACCATCGGCTCGCCCAGTAACCGTCCCGGACTCGCCCACACTGATCCGAACCAGAACGCACCGTTCACTGGATTGAGCTGACCTCCAGCTGTTCCCAGCTGAGTGAGCTAGTCCACCAGCTCCTGTGAGCTGAACAGATCATGGTGAACTGAATACCAGCTGAACCGAGCTGATTGAACTCAAACCAACACTCGTCCAGCTGCCTAAACACTCACCCAGCTCCTTTACCCTTGTTTCCATCGTATCCTGGTTAAGTCTCAGCTGACTGATGCCCTTAACCTTCATTCAGGGCCATGATACGCTTGTCTCAAGGTCTAATGACCTGACTGGTGCGTCTCCCCGCACCATGGCCCGTCCGGCCGATCCTATCTAGGATCGGGGACATGACAGGCTGTCTGTTCAGTACACACAGGACGTCCGTGGGTGTCCGCCAGCACACACAGGACGTTCGTGGCTGTCCGTGGCTGTCCAACAGCACACACAGGACATATGTGGCTGTCTGTGTGTGTCCGTCAGCACACACAGGACGTTCGTGGCTGTCCATCAGTACACATATCAGCACTCTGGACCTTGGACTCAGCACGCTGGCCCTTCCCGTGGACTGTTCGGATGATTTTGGCCCACCTGGGCTGTCCGCTCAGTACACACAGGACGTCCGTGGGTGTCCGTCAACACACACAGGACGTCCGTGTGTGTCCGTCAGCGCACACAGGACGTCCGTGGCTGTCCATCAGTATACATATCAGCACGTTGGTCCTTGGACTCAGCACGCTGACCCTTCCCATGGACTGTTCGGTTGATTTTGGCCCACGTGGGCTGTCTGTTCAATACACACAGGACGTCTGTGGGTATCCGCCAACACACACAGGACGTCTGTGGCTGTCCATGTGTGTCCGTGTGTGTCCGTGTGTGTCTGTCAGCACACACATGACGTCCGTGGCTATCCATCAGTACAGATATCAGCACGTTGGTCCTTGGACTCAGCACGCTGGCCCTTCCCGTGGACTGTTTGGGTGATTTTGGCCCATGTGGGCTGTCTGTTCAGTACACACAGGACATCTGTGGGTGTCCACCAGCACACAGAGGACGTTTGTGGCTGGCTGTGGCTGTCCGTCAGCACACACAGGACGTCCGTGGCTGTTCGTGTGTGTCCGTGTGTATCCGTCAGCACACACAGGACGTCCGTGGGTGTCCGTCAGGAAAAACACAGGACGTTCGTGTGTGTCCGTCAGCACACACATGATGTCTGTAGCTGTCCGTGTGTGTCCGTCAGCACACACAGGACGTCCGTGGCTGTCCATCAGTACACATATCTGCACATTGGTCCTTGGACTCAGCATGCTGGCCCTTCCCATGGACTGTTTGGGTGATTTTGGCCCACCTGGGCTTTCTGTTCAGTACACACAGGACATTCGTGGGTGCACGCCAGCACACACAGGACGTTCGTAGCTGTCCGTGGCTGTCCATCAGTACACGCAGGACGTCCGTGGCTGTCTGTGTGTGTCCGTGTGTGTCCGTCAGCACACACAGGATGTCTGTGGCTGTCCATCAGTACACATATCAGCACGCTGGTTCTTGGACTCAGCACGCTGGCCCTTCCCATGGACTGTTCGGGTGATTTTTGCCCACGTTGGCTGTCTGTTCAGTACACACAGGACGTCTGTGGGTGTCTGTTAGCACACACATGATGTCCGTGTGTGTCCGTCACCAAACACAGGACGTCTGTGGCTGTCCATGTGTGTCCGTGTGTGTCCGTCAGCACACACAGGACGTCCGTGGCTGTCCATCAGTACACATATCTGCACATTGGTCCTTGGACTCAGCACGCTGACCCTTCCAGTGGACTGTTCGGGTGATTTTGGGCCCACGTGGGTTGTCTGTTCAGTACACACAGGACGTCCGTGGGTGTCCGCCAGCACACACAGGACGTCCGTGGCTATCCGTCAGCACACACAGGATGTCCGTGGCTGTCCGTGTGTGTCTGCGTGTGTCCGTGGTTGTCCATCAGTACGCATATCAGCACGCTGGTCCTTTGACTCAGCACGCAGGCCCTTCCCGTGGACTGTTTGGGTGATATTGGCCAACGTGGGCTGTCTGTTCAGTACACACAGGACGTCCGTGGGTGTCTGCCAGCACACACATGACGTCCGTGGCTGTCCGTCAGCACACAAAGGACTTCCGTGGTTGTCAGTGTGTGTCTGTCACCACACACAGGACGTCCGTGGCTGTCCATCAGTACACATATCAGCACGCTGGTCCTTGGACTCAGCACGCTGGCCCTTCCCGTGGACTGTTCGGGTGATTTTGGCCCACGTGGGCTGTCTGTTCAGTACACACATGACGTCCGTGGGTGTCCGTCAGCACACACAGGACGTCCGTGTGTGTCCGTCAGCACACACAGGACGTCTGTGTGTGTCTGTCAGCACACACAAGACGTCTGTGGCTGTCCGTGTGTGTCCGTGTGTGTCCGTTAGCACACACAGGACGTCCGTGGCTGTCCATCTGTACACATATCAGCACGTTGGTCCTTGGACTCAGCACGCTGACCCTTCCCGTGGACTGTTCGGGTGATTTTGGCCAACGTGGGCTGTCTGTTCAGTACACACAGGACGTCTATGGGTGTCCGCCAGCACACATAGGACATCTGTGGCTGTCCGTGTGTGTCCATCTGTGTCTGGCTGTGTCCGTCAGCACACACAGGACGTCCGTGGCTGTCCATCAGTACACATATCAGCACGTTGGTCCTTGGACTCAGCATGCTGGCCATTCCCGTGGACGTTTGGGTTATTTTGTCCCACTTGGGCTGTCTGTTCAGTACACACAGGACGTCCGTGGGTGCCCACCAGCACAAACAGGATGTCCGTGGCTGTCCGTGGCTGTCCGTCATCACACACAGGACGTCCGTGGCTGTCTGTGTGTGTCCGTGTGTGTCCGTCGGCACACACAGGACGTCTGTGGCTGTCCGTGTGTGTCCGTCAGCACACACAGGACGTCTGTGGCTGTCCGTGGGTGTCCGCCAGCACACACAGGACGTTCGTGACTGTCTGTGGCTGTCCAACAGCACACACAGGACATATGTGGCTGTCTGTGTGTGTCCGTCAGCACTCACAGGATGTCTGTGGCTGTCCATCAGTACACATATCAGCACTCTGGACTTTGGACTCAGCACGATGGCCCTTCCCATGGACTGTTCGGGTGATTTTGGCCCACCTGGGCTGTCCGCTCAGTACACACAGAACGTCCGTGGGTGTCCGTGAACACACACAGGACGTCCGTGTGTGTCCGTCAGCGCACACAGGACGTCCGTGGCTGTCCATCAGTATACATATAAGCACGTTGGTCCTTGGACTCAGCACGCTGACCCTTCCCGTGGACTGTTCGGGTGATTTTGGCCCACGTGGGCTGTCTGTTCAATACACACAGGACGTCCGTGGGTATCCGCCAACACACACAGGACGTCTGTGGCTGTCCGTGTGTGTCTGTGTGTGTCTGTCAGCACACACATGACGTCCGTGGCTGTCCATCAGTACAGATATCAGCACGTTGGTCCTTGGACTCAGCACGCTGGCCCTTCCCTTGGACTGTTTGGGTGATTTTGGCCCATGTGGGCTGTCTGTTCAGTACACACAAGACATCTGTGGGTGTCCACCAGCACACAGAGGACGTTTGTGGCTGTCTGTGGCTGTCCGTCAGCACACACAGGACGTCCGTGGCTGTTCGTGTGTGTCCGTGTGTGTCTGTCAGCACACACAGGACGTCCGTGGGTGTCCGTCAGGAAAAACACAGGACGTTCGTGTGTGTCCGTCAGCACACACATGATGTCCGTGGCTGTCTGTGTGTGTCCGTCAGCACACACAGGACGTCCGTGGCTGTCCATCAGTACACATATCTGCACATTGGTCCTTGGACTCAGCACGCTGGCCCTTCCCATGGACTGTTTGGGTGATTTTGGCCCACGTGGGCTGTCTGTTCAGTACACACAGGACATTCGTGGGTGAACGCCAGCACACACAGGACGTCCGTGGCTGTCCGTGGCTGTCCGTCAGTACACGCAGAACGTCCGTGGCTGTCTGTGTGTGTCCGTGTGTGTCCGTCAGCACACACACAGGATGTCTGTGGCTGTCCATCAGTACACATATCAGCACGCTGGTTCTTGGACTCAGCACGCTGGCCCTTCCCATGGACTGTTCGGGTGATTTTTGCCCACGTTGGCTGTCTGTTCAGTACACACAGGACGTCTGTGGGTGTCTGTTAGCACACACATGATGTCCGTGTGTGTCCGTCACCAAACACAGGACGTCTGTGGCTGTCCATGTGTGTCCGTGTGTGTCCGTCAGCACACACAGGACGTCCGTGGCTGTCCATCAGTACACATATCTGCACATTGGTCCTTGGACTCAGCACGCTGACCCTTCCAGTGGACTGTTCGGGTGATTTTGGGCCCACGTGGGTTGTCTGTTCAGTACACACAGGACATCCGTGGGTGTCCGCCAGCACACACAGGACGTCCGTGGCTATCCGTCAGCACACACAGGATGTCCGTGGCTGTCCGTGTGTGTCTGCGTGTGTCCGTGGTTGTCCATCAGTACGCATATCAGCACGCTGGTCCTTTGACTCAGCACGCAGGCCCTTCCCGTGGACTGTTTGGGTGATATTGGCCAACGTGGGCTGTCTGTTCAGTACACACAGGACGTCCGTGGGTGTCTGCCAGCACACACATGACGTCTGTGGCTGTCCGTCAGCACACAAAGGACTTCCGTGGTTGTCAGTGTGTGTCTGTCACCACACACAGGACGTCCGTGGCTGTCCATTAGTACACATATCAGCACGCTGGTCCTTGGACTCAGCACGCTGGCCCTTCCCGTGGACTGTTCGGGTGATTTTGGCCCACGTGGGCTGTCGGTTCAGTACACACATGACGTCCGTGGGTGTCCGTCAGCACACACAGGACGTCCGTGTGTGTCCGTCAGCACACACAGGACGTCTGTGTGTGTGTGTCAGCACACACAAGACGTCTGTGGCTGTCCGTGTGTGTCCGTGTGTGTCCGTTAGCACACACAGGACGTCCGTGGCTGTCCATCTGTACACATATCAGCACGTTGGTCCTTGGACTCAGCACGCTGACCCTTCCCGTGGACTGTTCGGGTGATTTTGGCCAACGTGGGCTGTCTGTTCAGTACACACAGGACGTCTATGGGTGTCCGCCAGCACACATAGGACATCTGTGGCTGTCCGTGTGTGTCCATCTGTGTCTGGCTGTGTCCGTCAGCACACACAGGACGTCCGTGGCTGTCCATCAGTACACATATCAGCACATTGGTCCTTGGACTCAGCATGCTGGCCATTCCCGTGGACGGTTTGGGTTATTTTGTCCCACTTGGGCTGTCTGTTCAGTACACACAGGACGTCCGTGGGTGCCCACCAGCACAAACAGGACGTCCGTGGCTGTCCGTGGCTGTCCGTCATCACACACAGGACGTCCGTGGCTGTCTGTGTGTGACCGTGTGTGTCCGTCGGCACACACAGGACGTCTGTGGCTGTCCGTGTGTGTCCGTCAGCACACACAGGACGTCTGTGGCTGTCCGTGGGTGTCCGCCAGCACACACAGGACGTTCGTGACTGTCCGTGGCTGTCCAACAGCACACACATGACATTTGTGGCTGTCTGTGTGTGTCCGTCAGCACACACAGGATGTCTGTGGCTGTCCATCAGTACACATATCAGCACTCTGGACTTTGGACTCAGCACGCTGGCCCTTCCCGTGGACTGTTCGGCTGATTTTGGCCCACCTGGGCTGTCCGCTCAGTACACACAGGACGTCCGTGGGTGTCCGTCAACACACACAGGACGTCCGTGTGTGTCCGTCAGCGCACACAGGACGTCCGTGGCTGTCCATCAGTATACATATCAGCACGTTGGTCCTTGGACTCAGCACGCTGACCCTTCCCGTGGACTGTTCGGGTGATTTTGGCCCACGTGGGCTGTCTGTTCAATACACACAGGACGTCCGTGGGTATCCGCCAACACACACAGGACGTCTGTGGCTGTCCGTGTGTGTCCGTGTGTGTCTGTCAGCACACACATGACGTCCGTGGCTATCCGTCAACACACACAGGATGTCCGCGGCTGTCCGTGTGTGTCTGCGTGTGTCCGTGGTTGTCCATCAGTACGCATGTCAGCACGCTGGTCCTTTGACTCAGCACGCAGGCCCTTCCCGTGGACTGTTTGGGTGATATTGGCCAACGTGGGCTGTCTGTTCAGTACACACAGGACGTCCGTGGGTGTCTGCCAGCACACACATGACGTCTGTGGCTGTCCGTCAGCACACAAAGGACTTCCGTGGTTGTCAGTGTGTGTCTGTCACCACACACAGGACGTCCGTGGCTGTCCATTAGTACACATATCAGCACGCTGGTCCTTGGACTCAGCACGCTGGCCCTTCCCGTGGACTGTTCGGGTGATTTTGGCCCACGTGGGCTGTCGGTTCAGTACACACATGACGTCTGTGGGTGTCCGTCAGCACACACAGGACGTCCGTGTGTGTCCGTCAGCACACACAGGACGTCTGTGTGTGTGTGTCAGCACACACAAGATGTCTGTGGCTGTCCGTGTGTGTCCGTGTGTGTCCGTTAGCACACACAGGACGTCCGTGGCTGTCCATCTGTACACATATCAGCACGTTGGTCCTTGGACTCAGCACGCTGACCCTTCCCGTGGACTGTTCGGGTGATTTTGGCCAACGTGGGCTGTCTGTTCAGTACACACAGGACGTCTATGGGTGTCCGCCAGCACACATAGGACATCTGTGGCTGTCCGTGTGTGTCCATCTGTGTCTGGCTGTGTCCGTCAGCACACACAGGACGTCCGTGGCTGTCCATCAGTACACATATCAGCACATTGGTCCTTGGACTCAGTATGCTGGCCATTCCCGTGGACGGTTTGGGTTATTTTGTCCCACTTGGGCTGTCTGTTCAGTACACACAGGACGTCCGTGGGTGCCCACCAGCACAAACAGGACGTCCGTGGCTGTCCGTGGCTGTCCGTCATCACACACAGGACGTCCGTGGCTGTCTGTGTGTGTCCGTGTGTGTCCGTCGGCACACACAGGACGTCTGTGGCTGTCCGTGTGTGTCCGTCAGCACACACAGGACGTCTGTGGCTGTCCGTGGGTGTCCGCCAGCACACACAGGACGTTCGTGACTGTCTGTGGCTGTCCAACAGCACACACAAAACATATGTGGCTGTCTGTGTGTGTCCGTCAGCACACACAGGATGTCTGTGGCTGTCCATCAGTACACATATCAGCACTCTGGACTTTGGACTCAGCACGCTGGCCCTTCCCGTGGACTGTTCGGCTGATTTTGGCCCACCTGGGCTGTCCGCTCAGTACACACAGGACGTCCGTGGGTGTCCGTCAACACACACAGGACGTCCGTGTGTGTCCGTCAGCGCACACAGGACGTCCGTGGCTGTCCATCAGTATACATATCAGCACGTTGGTCCTTGGACTCAGCACGCTGACCCTTCCCGTGGACTGTTCGGGTGATTTTGGCCCACGTGGGCTGTCTGTTCAATACACACAGGACGTCCGTGGGTATCCGCCAACACACACAGGACGTCTGTGGCTGTCCGTGTGTGTCCGTGTGTGTCTGTCAGCACACACATGACGTCCGTGGCTGTCCATCAGTACAGATATCAGCACGTTGGTCCTTGGACTCAGCACGCCGGCCCTTCCCGTGGACTGTTTGGGTGATTTTGGCCCATGTGGGCTGTCTGTTCAGTACACACAGGACATCTGTGGGTGTCCACCAGCACACAGAGGACGTTTGTGGCTGTCTGTGGCTGTCCGTCAGCACACACAGGACGTCCGTGGCTGTTCGTGTGTGTCCGTGTGTGTCCATCAGCACACACAGGACGTCCGTGGGTGTCCGTCAGGAAAAACACAGGACGTTCGTGTGTGTCCGTCAGCACACACATGATGTCCGTGGCTGTCCGTGTGTGTCCGTCAGCACACACAGGACGTTCGTGGCTGTCCATCAGTACACATATCTGCACATTGGTCCTTGGACTCAGCACGCTGGCCCTTCCCATGGACTGTTTGGGTGATTTTGGCCCACGTGGGCTGTCTGTTCAGTACACACAGGACGTTCGTGGGTGTCCGCCAGCACACACAGGACGTTCGTGGCTGTCCGTGGCTGTCCGTTAGTACACGCAGGACGTCCGTGGCTGTCTGTGTGTGTCCGTGTGTGTCCGTCAGCACACACACAGGATGTCTGTGGCTGTCCATAAGTACACATATCAGCACGCTGGTTCTTGGACTCAGCACGCTGGCCCTTCCCATGGACTGTTCGGGTGATTTTTGCCCACGTTGGCTGTCTGTTCAGTACACACAGGACGTCTGTGGGTGTCTGTTAGCACACACATGATGTCCGTGTGTGTCCGTCACCAAACACAGGACGTCTGTGGCTGTCCATGTGTGTCCGTGTGTGTCCGTCAGCACACACAGGACGTCCGTGGCTGTCCATCAGTACACATATCTGCACATGGTCCTTGGACTCAGCACGCTGACCCTTCCAATGGACTGTTCGGGTGATTTTGGGCCCACGTGGGTGTCTGTTCAGTACACACAGGACATCCGTGGGTGTCCGCCAGCACACACAGGACGTCCGTGGCTATCCGTCAGCACACACAGGATGTCCGTGGCTGTCCGTGTGTGTCTGTTTGTGTCCGTGGTTGTCCATCAGTACGCATATCAGCACGCTGGTCCTTTGACTCAGCACGCAGGCCCTTCCCGTGGACTGTTTGGGTGATATTGGCCAACGTGGGCTGTCTGTTCAGTACACACAGGACGTCCGTGGGTGTCTGCCAGCACACACAGGACGTCCGTGGCTATCCGTCAGCACACACAGGATGTCCATGGCTGTCCGTGTGTGTCTGCGTGTGTCCGTGGTTGTCCATCAGTACGCATATCAGCACGCTGGTCCTTTGACTCAGCACGCAGGCCCTTCCCGTGGACTGTTTGGGTGATATTGGCCAACGTGGGCTGTCTGTTCAGTACACACAGGACGTTCGTGGGTGTCCGCCAGCACACACAGGACGTTCGTGGCTGTCCGTGGCTGTCCGTTAGTACACGCAGGACGTCCGTGGCTGTCTGTGTGTGTCCGTGTGTGTCCGTCAGCACACACACAGGATGTCTGTGGCTGTCCATAAGTACACATATCAGCACGCTGGTTCTTGGACTCAGCACGCTGGCCCTTCCCATGGACTGTTCGGGTGATTTTTGCCCACGTTGGCTGTCTGTTCAGTACACACAGGACGTCTGTGGGTGTCTGTTAGCACACACATGGTGTCCGTGTGTGTCCGTCACCAAACACAGGACGTCCGTGGCTGTCCATGTGTGTCCGTGTGTGTCCGTCAGCACACACAGGACGTCCGTGGCTGTCCATCAGTACACATATCTGCACATTGGTCCTTGGAATCAGCACGCTGACCCTTCCCGTGGACTGTTTGGGTGATTTTGGGCCCACGTGGGTTGTCTGTTCAGTACACACAGGACATCCGTGGGTGTCCGCCAGCACACACAGGACGTCCGTGGCTATCCGTCAGCACACACAGGATGTCCGTGGCTGTCCGTGTGTGTCTGCGTGTGTCCGTGGTTGTCCATCAGTACGCATATCAGCACGCTGGTCCTTTGACTCAGCACGCAGGCCCTTCCCGTGGACTGTTTGGGTGATATTGGCCAACGTGGGCTGTCTGTTCAGTACACACAGGACGTCCGTGGGTGTCTGCCAGCACACACATGACGTCCGTGGCTGTCCGTCAGCACACAAAGGACTTCCGTGGTTGTCAGTGTGTGTCTGTCACCACACACAGGACGTCCGTGGCTGTCCATCAGTACACATATCAGCACGCTGGTCCTTGGACTCAGCACGCTGGCCCTTCCCGTGGACTGTTCGGGTGATTTTGGCCCACGTGGGCTGTCTGTTCAGTACACACATGACGTCCGTGGGTGTCCGTCAGCACACACAGGACGTCCGTGTGTGTCCGTCAGCACACACAAGACGTCTATGTGTGTCTGTCAGCACACACAAGACGTCTGTGGCTGTCCGTGTGTGTCCGTGTGTGTCCGTCAGCACACACAGGACGTCCGTGGCTGTCCATCTGTACACATATCAGCACGTTGGTCCTTGGACTCAGCACGCTGACCCTTCCCGTGGACTGTTCGGGTGATTTTGGCCAACGTGGGCTGTCTGTTCAGTACACACAGGACGTCTATGGGTGTCCGCCAGCACACATAGGACATCTGTGGCTGTCCGTGTGTGTCCATCTGTGTCTGGCTGTGTCCGTCAGCACAGACAGGACGTCCGTGGCTGTCCATCAGTACACATATCAGCACATTGGTCCTTGGACTCAGCATGCTGGCCATTCCCGTGGACGGTTTGGGTTATTTTGTCCCACTTAGGCTGTCTGTTCAGTACACACAGGACGTCCGTGGGTGCCCACCAGCACAAATAGGACGTTCGTGGCTGTCCGTGGCTGTCCGTCATCACACACATAACGTCCGTGGCTGTCTGTGTGTGTCCGTGTGTGTCCGTGTGTGTCCGTCGGCACACACAGGACGTCTGTGGCTGTCCGTGTGTGTCCGTCAGCACACACAGGACGTCCATGGCTGTCCATCAGTACACATATCAGCACGTTGGTCCTTGGACTCAGCACGCTGGCCCCGGGTGATTTTTGCCCACGTGGGCTGTCTGTTCAGTACACACAGGACGTCCGTGGGTGTCCGCCAGCACACACAGGACGTTCGTGGCTGTCCGTGGCTGTCCGTCAGTACACGCAAGAAGTCTGTGGCTGTCTGTGTGTGTGTCCGTCAGCACACACACAGGACTTCTGTGGCTGTCCATCAGTACACATATCAGCACGCTGGTCCTTGGACTCAGCACGCTGGCCCTTCCCATAGACTGTTCGGGTGATTTTGGCCCACGTGGGCTGTCTGTTCAGTACACACAGGACATCCGTGGGTGTCTGCAGTTGTCCATGTGTGTTCGTGTCTGTCCGTCAGCACACACAGGATGTCCGTGTGTGTCCGTCACCACACACAGGACGTCCGTGGGTGTCCATGTGTGTTCGTGTCTGTCCATCAGCACACACTGGACATCCGTGGCTGTCCATCAGTTCACATATCAGCCGGAGGTAGGGTCCAGCGGCTGGAAGAGCACCGCACCAGACCCGGACCATCGGCCTAAAGCCCGAACAGTCCGTCTAGCTGAGGTGAGCTGACTCTCAGCTGCCTCAGCTGGGTGAGCTAGTAGTCCAGCTAGTGGAGCTGACTTAGTAGGGACTGAGCTGGAGTGAACCAAACCTAGCTTCATTGAGCTGGCCGAGCTACTCGTCCACTTCGTCCAGTTACCGTCTTACTCGTCCTAGCTGTCTCTTAGCTTGTATAAGGTTAAGTCTAAGTTTCCTTATGTCCTTAACCATCTTTCTCGACCATGGAACGCTTGCCTTGATGTCCTAAGACTGGCTTGTACGTTTCCTCGAACCATGGCCGTCCCGACAATCCTTTCCAGGATTGGGGGCGTGACAAGTCTCCCCCACTTGTATGGATTCGTCCTCGAATCCGGTGATGATTATACCTTGTCCCAAGACAAAATATTCCAAACAAACTTATTCTAGTCTTGATCAGAGAATAGAACAAGCTTGATTAAAACCACCAAATCACCACTTCGTTGATCAATTTTCCTTTGACCATCGTTGTACAAGTCTCCCCCACTTGATAAGGATTTAACCACAAAAATCCTATCAAGTGGTCCTTTCTGGTTTCGCTGATGGCACCCTTACTTGTCTACTTTGACCACAGTCGAGGGTCCATCAAGCACCCATTCAAGTGATACTTGAAAATCCATCCAAAGACATTCCTTGTGTCACTGGCCGAAATCTCCAGGTTGCGGTCCTAGTATCCAACAAGTCTATGTCTTTCCTTTGAATAGCATCTTCTTCAGATTTTATTCTTTCTCTGATCATAGTCCAAGCCTAGATCATAATCAGTCCCTAGGAACATGCTGCATACTCGAGCCTTAGTAGATTTGGCCAATCCCCACACCACTCGATGTACCAGTCAAGTCCTCACGAACTTGTTCTAATCTTTAGGCTGCTCGTCCTACAACGAGTCCTAACAGATTATTATGGTTCTTTTGTCCTTCATGGACAATAAGGCTCATGACCTCAGCCATAACGTACTGGATCATCCCCTTAACCGGCCACAACCTATTTAGGCTTGGCCACATTGCGATCTTTGTCCCTCCAGACTAAAAACGCCTCAGACTTGACTTCTATCCTTCACTGGACTTTGTCATAATTCGATCCTGGTCCTTCCTTGGACTCGATCGTACTCTGGTTCTGGTCCACTCAGGGACTCGACCGTTTCACCCCGACCATAGGTCCATCTCCGAATAGGTCGTGGGCTGATCCTCGTCCTTTTTTTTGGACTTGATCATTCTCAACCTTAGGTCAAACTCCGACTTGGTTGTACTGCGACCATGGTCCTCTCTCGGACGTGGTCAACTTCGGCTCTGCCATCTCAGTCGGAGCCGACAGAAACAGACTCTAGGACAGTGGTGCTGTCCCTGGTTCCAGTTCAATCATAAATGGATCCGACCTACCAGAGGGGAGACTCTGTAGCGAACGGAACACATCTGGGAACTCAGACACCAATGGGTCCTCAAACAGATCTTTTAGATCACCAGAATTTGCCGCGCTCCATAGTGGTAATTGTGGTCAAAAAAATACTTCACAATCCCGTCTAAGCATCCGATCCACACGGAATGCTGACACCACTACTTTCCTTAAAGCCGGACTCAGACAATGGATCTCGATACCAACGAGATCCCAGACAGATCAACAGAATTGCCGTGCTCCGTAGTGGTAGTTGTGGTCAAAAATACTTCACAACCCTGTCTAAGCATCCAATTCACTTGGACTACTGACACCCCTACTTTCCTTAGAGCCGGACTCAGACTCAGACTTTGGTACTGGATCGGGTGAGCTCCAGTCTCCAATTGCACACGAACTTTGTGGCAATCGAGAGTGGCCCGATACTTTCCCAACCAGATTCATGCCTAGGATCATCTCGTGATTCTGTAGGCGCGTGGATATTTTTCTCGATCAGATCTACAGGCAGATTTCTCTCCTGGATCCACACCGGGATATTTTTCATGAGCCCTAGTGAATGCATAATTTGCCCACCGGCTGCCCTCACTAGTCTCGAATAATCCCCGGAACTCAGACAGAACAGACTCTTTCCGACCAGTCCCGGACTCACAAAACTATGTGTAGCCTCTGTGTCGAAAAGTACGTGTGTTTCCACACCACAAATCCACTTGTGGAAACTATCTCAGTGCATGACCACACCACAAAGAACGTCCCATAACATCCCTCATGGCATTGCCAATAACTTCAATACTTCCAGTTCCAGTGGATACCTAGATGAGTAAGATCTCGGTTTGACCACACACTTGGAAAACGTCCCATACCATTCTCCAAGGCGTCTTACTTTTGCGAATGCTCACACCATTCACAAGAGCAATTTTAATATACCTCAATCCCCATTATACTACGGTAGTTAAGATCATGTTCTTACATTGATTGGAACGAACATCATGAGTTTCCTCATTCTTTCCTTGGACAGATTCAGATTGGAATTGATTCATTCCATCCTACTAGATCTAAGGAAACCTACCTTGACTTATACCGAGTCCTAGCTGATCCATCTGATCACAAGTCCACTCGTGTACTGGTCATGTAGTGTCTCCTTTGAGTCAGATATAACATTGCATATGCTTTATTTATTATGAACGGCCATCAAGGGATAACACTTAACTTCAGTAGAATGCTGCACCTTTATTTCAACCTAAGCCACTCTCTGGTTCATGTTACTTCCCTTGTTTAGGTCATCCATAAACAAGTCTTGCATTGCTTCCATCCCTTCCAACCCGTCTATTACTTATAAATACTAGATCGACCAACCTTTCTGTTTTTAGGTTCTTGGCCTTGGAAAATGTATCTTGGCTAAGCTGGTTCATCTTAGAATTCCCACATTTACAAGCATGATACCCTAGCTTACCTCAACTCTTTCTTGGCTCACCCCAACTAAGGTTTCATAGTCATCATAGTTTTGGAAATAACTTCGGTATGGAACACAACATCTTAGAGCGTTGTCCTAAACAGGATCAAGCATGCTCTGATACCAACTTGTAAGACCCGATCCCGGCAGCCTAGGCCGCGGTCGATGCCTCACGTCGCTCGGTCCACTTCCTGGCCGAACCTCTTAATTTTCGCCCTTTATTTATAATATCGCCTAAAGGCGAGGGCTAACTTAGATCTTAGCTAAAGACTTCCCTAGTCATTAATAGCCTAGATCCTTTCAACAGATACGCAGTGGATTATTCTGTAGTTAACCATTGGTCTAAAACCAATCTAACACTTGTCTGGTCGAATCACCTTAGCCTTGGTCAGTTTACTCAACTACCAATTAGCTTAAAGGTCAATCCTAAACCCAAACCAAGCCATACAATTCTGAGGTTCCATTCCCCTAAACCATTCTATCTAGATCTACATAAGTAAATGCTAGATCATACCTTTGCCACATCTACGGAGCTTATTAGCTCATTGGCCCTCCATTGACTCGAATTGCTCTTGCTTGACAGCTGGACCACGATCACTCAATGATCTTACTTAAGGTCCTTATCTTGATTCCTGCATCAAACAACTCCCCTAGGTACTTAGTCATTCAACCAACCATCCCCACAGACATAAGTAATCTTTGAGAAGTCTTTGAAAGGATAAGGGTTTGCATCTGGCCTTTCTCGGCTCATGCACACTCAAACATCCCCTTGCCATATAGGCAATAGTACCCAATCCATATTCTGGACTGACAAATCTCATTAGATCCTAAGTCAATCAACCAACCATCCTCACATGACTTGGAACTGATGAGTCATCATCTGGCCTGACCGGCTTTGGGACTTAACCCAAACAACATATATGATTTGTTCATACCAAACGATGCATTCCTTAATCAGATTAGTTCCGACACCTTGAACCATCATTCAGAGGTCAGGTCGTCCATACTCAACCATGATCAGATCTTACACGGCCTTCCTTGAACAATCACACTTAGGCTCAGTATCTATGGTCTACGACACATAGTACTAGCCATACACTTCGTCATGACTCTTAGCCAATCTCGAAGCTATCAACACCAAGGTTGATATCTAGAAGCATCACATCAATACTCTTACTCCAGCAACCTGACTATCCATACTAGTGCTCGGCCATCGAATCATCGTCATTAAACATGATCCGCCAACAAGACTTGATAAGCCATCGTCTACTTAGCAGGTACTGATATAACCGGCCTTCCATTGCCATCATGTGGGTCTACGCCCTACATAATGCATATGGCGCCTATCCTACTCACCAACCCAAGGTTTATTGTAAGATATCCCACTTAGCCTTTGCGGCTAAAGCCATCCAACCATAGCCGGATCGTCCATAGTCCCGTCTAACCGTCTGGTTAAGATCTAGGTGCGATCGACCAGTTATAAGTCTGGACAAAAGGCTCACGGACCTTCTTACCTGATCCGACCCAAAGCCTGGATCCATACCAGAGAGTAAGGCCCAAGACCAAACCGGATTGCCTTGCAACCAATCAGACCTTGCGACACAACACTCCGGTTAAACTAACCGTCCGTCCGTTCGACTATGCAGCCGCGGACTGTCCACTTGGTTCGGCCTAAGCCTTGAACCAATGGCACCGTTTGGAACTCACACCCTTTGGGAACTAGTACCCTTTGGACACTCGTGACCCTTGGCATCTCGCACCCATTCAGATGCTCCAACCGTTCGACCTAACCGTCCGTATGGACTGTCTGGTCTGTGCGTGGCCAAAGGACCACGCCTTAACCTACACAAGTCATGAACCATTGTGACTGTTCAGGGAAGGGTTGCAACCGTTAGAACAGAACAGAACAGAACCGCCCCTATCCAATCGGATCACCTGAGGCCGGTTTAGACCATGCGCGCGCCTAACTCGACGGTTATGGACCGCGACTTCATTACTCAACCAGAACCACGGTTATAACCAATCCCAACACATCAACAAGGCCACTCCAATGTACAGAAGGAGTAGAAGAAGAATTGGATGAAAAGAATAAGAAGAATAGGACACAATCCAAACGCCCATGGCTAGACCGGTTCAGACTGTCCGATTGTTTTAGCCGATGAGTCGGTGGTTACCCCACTGACCCTATCAGACTGAACCACGGCTTTCGAGTCCTTCTCCAGACCCTTCTCTACGCCTTGGGTATTCATAACACACGGCCTCCTCTCTCTCAAAACCACCACGACCGGCCCTTTTCTGGCCGATCTCTTGGCCAGAACTCTCTCTCTCTCTCTCTCTACGTTTTTCCATGAGTATTTTACTCTGGAATCGGATAATGAAATCGACCAGAGAGCCCCCATATTTATAGAAAACGAGGGGGTAAGTCTTGCCCCACGAACAGGCACGACTTGCTAGTGAATGGGCACCATCGGCCAAGGGTTGTCCCCTTTCGGCCACTTGCATCCCTTCGCCCTTTCTGATTGGGTTTGGGGTCGGTCATAAGCCCAACCCACGCCCCATGTCACGCCCCCAATCCTGGAAAGGATTGTCGGGACGGCCATGGTTCGAGGAAACGTACCAGCCAGTCTTAGGACATCAAGGCAAGCATTCCATGGTCAAGAAAGAAGGTTAAAGACATAAGGAAACTTAGACTTAACCTTATAAGAGCAAAGAGACGGCTAAGACAAGTAAGACGGTAGCTGGATGAGATAGAGAAGTAGCTCGACCAGCTTAACGAAGCTAGGTTGAGTTCACTCCAGCTCAGCCACTACTAAGTCAGCTCCACTAGCTGGACTACTAGCTCACTCAGCTGAGGCTGCTGGGAGTCAGCTCATCTCAGCTAGACGGACTGTTTGGGTTTTAGGCCGATGGTCTGGGTCTTACAAGTTGGTATCAGAGCCAGGTTGATCCTGTTTAGGACAACGCTCTATGATGATGCATTCCATACCGAAATTATTTCCAAAACTATGATGACTATGAAACCTTAGTTGGGGTGAGCCAAGAAAGAGTTGAGGTAAGCTAGGGTATCATGCTTGTGAATTACCGAATTCTAAGATGAACCGGCTTAGCCAAGATACATTTTCCAAGGGCAAGAACCTAAAAACAGAAAGGTTGGTCGATCTAGTATTTAGAAGTAACAGACGGGTTGGAAGGGATGGAAGCAATGCAAAACTTGTTTATGGATTACCTGGACAAGGGAAGTAACATGGACCAGAGAGTGGCTTAGGTTGAAATAAATGTGCAGCACTCTACTGAAGTTAAGTGTTATCCCTTGATGGACGTTCATAATAAGTAAAGCATATGCAATGTTAAATCTGACTCAAAGGAGACACTACATGACCAGTACACGAGTCGACTTGTGATCAGATGGATCAGCTAGGAGTCGGTATAGGTCAAGGTAGGTTTCCTTAGATCTAGTTGGATGGAATGAATCAATTCCAATCTGAATCCGTCCAAAGAAAGAATTGAGGAAACTCAGGGTGTTCGTTCCAATCATTGGAAGAACATGATGTTAAGTATCTTAGTATGATGGGGATTGAGGTATATTATAATTTCTGTCGTGAATGGTGTCAGCATTCGCAATAGTAAGACGCTTTGGAGAATGGTATGGGACATTTTTCCAAATGTGTGATTAAACCTAAATGCTACTCATCTAGGTACCCACTGGAAGTGAAACGGGTGGCTTTGTTGGAGTCTAACTTGGCTGAAGAAGCTAAGCTTAAGGCTAAGCCACAGTCTGGCCCATCGGGCAAGACTAATGATAAAAAGAGAAAATGGGACCAGGTGGAAGGAGGTAAGACCTCTGGTTGCCAACCTGCGTGTTCCAAATGTGGACGGAACCATACCGGTGAGTGCTGGAAGGCCAAGGGGGCTTGTGTTCGTTGTGGCAGCATGGACCATGGGGTTCAAAACTGTCCTCGACAGAACCCGTCTGGTAGAAGCGGCCAGATGACTTGTTTCCATTGTGGCCAGCAAGGACATTTCCAATCGTAGTGTCCCAAGCTGCAAGGAAGTCAGGGGAAGGGCTGTGGAGACACAGGCAAGGCGTCCCAAGGCAAACCAACCACAACACCAAGGGTGTATGAACTGTCACGAGACGACGGAGCTTTCGGATCTTTTGATTCGATCTCTGGCAATCTCTAAATTTATCTTTTTACATTCAAGTAGTAATGCTTGGTCTGGAACCTAGAATTGTCTAGGGGATTCTGATGGGGGTCTCTGATAGGAACCCTCATGATTGGTGGTGTAAAAACCCACGTACTTTCCGACGCAGAGGCTACACATAGGTTTTGTGAGTCAGGGACTGGTCGGAAAGGGTCTGTTCTGTCTGCACGCTGGTGATTATTTCGGGATAGTGAGGGCGGCCGGAGGGCAAGCCAGGAACTCATTAGGTCTCATGTTAAATATCCCAGTGTCAATTCAGGGAAAGGTATTCCCTGTGAATCTGTCTGTGTCCACCTAAAGAATCACGCGATGATCCTAGGTATGGACTGGTTGGGAAAGTATCGGGCCACTCTCGATTGCCATAAAGGTCGTGTGCAATTGGAGACTGGGCTTCATCCGATCCAGTACCAATGTCTGTGTCCGGCTCAAGAGAAAGTAGTGGTTTCAGCAGTTCGAGCGATTCAGATGCTGGAACAGGATTGTCAGTCCTTTTTGGCTACAATTACAACTACAGAGCCTGGCAGTTCTGTCTGTCTGAAAGACCTTTCTGAGGATTCGTTGGTGTCCGAGTTCCCAGATGTGTTATGTTCGCTACAGGGTGTCCCCCCTGATAGGTCTGATCCATTTATGATTGAACTGGAACCGGGGACAGTTCCGCTGTCCTAGAGTCCGTTTCTTTGGCTCCGGCCGAGATGGCAGAGCCGAAGTTGACCATGTCCGAGAGAGGACCATGGTTGCAGTACAACCAAGTCGGAGTTTGACCTACGGTTGAGAATGATCAAGTCTAGTAATGGACGAGGATCAGGCCACGACCTATTCGGAGATGGACCTATGGTCGGGGTGAAACGGTCGAGTCCCTGAGTGGACCATGACCAGAATAGATCACGTCCGTAAATGGACCAGGATCAAATTATGACAAAGTCCAGTGAAGGACAGAAGTCAAGTCTGACGCGTTTTTAGTCTGGATGGACTAAGATCGCAATGTGGCCAAGCCTGAAAAGGTTGTGTCCGGTTAAGGGGATGATCCATTACGTTGTGGCTGAGGTCATGAACCTTATTGTCCATGAAGGACAAAAGAACCATAACAATCTGTTAGGACTTGTTGTAGGACAAGCAGCCTAATGATTGGAACAAGTTCGTGAGGACTTGACTGGTACATCGAAGTGGTCATTTGGTGGTTTTGAATCAAGCTTGTTCTATTCTCTGATCAAGACTAGAATAAGTTTGGTTGGAATATTTTGTCTTGGGACAGGGTACAATCATCACCGGATTCGAGGAGGAATCCATTACAAGTGGGGGAGACTTGTCACGCCCCCAATCCTGGAAAGGATTGTCGGGACGGCCATGGTTCGAGGAAACGTACCAGCCAGTCTTAGGACATCAAGGCAAGCGTTCCATGGTCAAGAAAGAAGGTTAAAGACATAAGGAAACTTAGACTTAACCTTATAAGAGCAAAGAGACGGCTAAGACAAGTAAGACGGTAGCTGGACGAGATAGAGAAGTAGCTCGACCAGCTTAACGAAGCTAGGTTGAGTTCACTCCAGCTCAGCCACTACTAAGTCAGCTCCACTAGCTGGACTACTAGCTCACTCAGCTGAGGCTGCTGGGAGTCAGCTCATCTCAGCTAGACGGACTGTTCGGGTTTTAGGCCGATGGTCTGGGTCCGGGTCAGTGGCGGGCTGTGAGGTCCGGCCATGAGGCCATTGGGCTGTTGGGTCCTTGGACAAGGCCGTGGGCTAAGTCCAGGAGTCTTGGGGCGTGGGTTGGGCTTATGACCTACCCCAAACCCAATCAGAAAGGGCGAAAGGATGCAAGTGGCCGAAAGGGGACAACCCTTGGCCGATGGTGCCCATTCGCTAGCAAGTCGTGCCTGTTCGTGGGGCAAGACTTACCCCCTCGTTTTCTATAAATATGGGGTCTCTCCTGTTTATTTCATTATCCAATTCCAGAGTAAAATTCTCAGAGAAAAACGTAGAGAGAGAGAGAGAGTCCCGGCCAAGAGATCGGCCGGAATAGTGCCGGTCGTGGTGGTTTTGTGTCTCCGGCAAGGAGAATGGTTTAGGAGAGAGGAGGCCGTGTGGTTATGAATACCCAAGGCATAGAGAAAGGTCTGGAGAAGGACTCCAAAGCCGTGGTTCAGTCAGATAGGGTCAGTGGGGTAACCACCGACTCATCGGCTAAGACAATCGGACAGTCCGAACCGGTCTAGCCATGGGCGTTTGGATTGTGTCCTATTCTTCTCATTCTTTTCATCCAATTCTTCTTCTACTCCTTCTGTACATTGGCGTGGCCTTGTTTATGTGTTGGGATTGGTTATAACCGTGGTTCTGGTTGAGTAATGCGGTCGCGGTCCATAACTGACGAGTTAGGCGCGCGGATGGTCTAAACCGGCCTCAGGTGATCCGATTGGATAGGGGTGGTTCTGTTCTGTTCTGTTCTGAACGGTTACAACCCTTCCCTGAACAGTCACAATGGTTCATGACTTGTGTAGGTTAAGGCGTGGTCCTTTGGCCATAGGCCGGACACACGTACGGACCAGACAGTCCCTACGGACGGTTAGGTCGAACGGTTGGAGCATCTGAATGGGTGCGAGATACCAAGGGTCATGAGTTGCCAAGAGGCACGAGTGTCCAAAGGGTACTAGTTCCCAAAGGGTGTGAGTTCCAAACAGTGCCATTGGTTCAAGGCTTAGGCCAAACCAAGTGGACAGTCCGCGGCTGCATAGTCGAACGGACGGACGGTTAGTTTAACCGGAGTGTTGTATCGCAAGGTCTGATCGGTTGCAAGGCAATCCGGTTTGGGCTTGAGCCTTACTCGGTGGTATAGATCCAGGCTTTGGGTTGGATCAGGTAAGAAGGACCGTGAGCCTTTGGGCCGGACTTATAACTTGCCGATCGCACCTAGATCTTAACCAGACGGTTAGACGGGACAATGGACGATCCGGCTATGGTTGGATGGTTCTAGCCGCAAAGGCTAAGTGGGATATCTTACAATCAACCTCGGGTTGGTGAGTAGGATAAGCGCCATATGCCTTATGTAGGGGTAGACCCACATGATGGCAATGGAAGGCCAGTTATATCAGTACATGCTAAGTGGACGATGGCTTATCAAGTCTAGTGGTCGGATCATGTTTCATGACGATGGTTCGATGGCCGAACACTAGTATGGATAGTCACGATGCTGGAGTAAGAGTATTGATGTGATGTTCTAGATATCAACCTTGGTGTTGATAGCTTCGAGATTGGCTAAGAGTCATGACGAAGTGTGTGGCTAGTACTATGTGTCGTAGACCATAGATACTGAGCCTAAGTGTGATTGTTCAAGGAAGCCAGGTATCAGAGCCAGATGTCCCTATACTTAACCTTCTTTCTCGACCATGGAACGCTTGCCTTGATGTCCTAAGACTGGCTTGTACGTTTCCTCGAACCATGGCCGTCCCGACAATCCTTTCCAGGATTGGGGGTGTGACACGCCAGCACACACAGGACATCTGGGGCTGTTTGTGGCTGTCTGTCAGCATACACAGGACATCCGGTGTTGCCCTTCCCGTGGACTGTTTGTGGCTGTCCATCAGTACACATATCAGCACGTTGGTCCTTCGACTCTGCACGCTGGCCCTTCCCGTGGACTGTTTGGGTGATTTTGGCCCATGTGGGCTATTTGTTCAGTACACACAGGACTTCCGTGGGTGTCCGCCAGCACACACAGGACGTCCGTGGCTGTTTGTGGCTGTCCGTCAGCACACACAGGACGTCCGTGTGTGTCCATGTGTGTCTGTCAGCACACACAGGACGTCCGTGGGTGTCCGTCAGCACACACAGGACGTCCGTGTGTGTCCGTCAGCATACACAGGACGTATGTGGCTGTCCGTGTGTGTCCGTCAGCACACACAGGACGTTCGTGGCTGTCCATCAGTACACATATCAGCACGTTGGTCCTTCGACTCTGCACGCTGGCCCTTCCCGTGGACTGTTTGGGTGATTTTGGCCCACGTGGGCTATCTGTTCAGTACACACAGGATGTCCGTGGGTGTCCGCCAGCACACACAGGACGTCCGTGGCTGTCCTTGTGTCTCCGTGTGTGTCGGTCAGCACACACAGGACGTCCGTGGCTGTCCATCATTACACATATCAGCACGTTGGTCGTTGGACTCAGCACGCTTACCCTTCCCGTGGACTGTTCGGGTGATTTAGGCCCACGTGGGCTGTCTGTTCAGTACACACAGGATGTCCGTGGGTGTCCGTCAGCACACACAGGACGTCTGTGTGTGTCAGTCAGCACACATAGGACGTTCGTGGCTGTGCGTGTGTGTCCGTGTGTGTCCGTCAGCACACACATGATGTCCGTGGCTGTCCATAAGTACACATATCAGCACGTTGGTCCTTTGACTCCGCACGCTGACCCTTCCTGTGGACTGTTCGGGTGATTTTGGCCCTCATGGGCTGTCTGTTCAGTACACACATGACGTTTGTGGGTGTCCGTCAGCACACGCAGGACGTCCGTGTGTGTTCATCAGCACACACAGGACGTCTGGGGCTGTCCGTGTTTGTATGTGTGTGTCCGTTAGCACACACAGGACGTCCGTGGCTGTCCATCAGTACACATATCAGCACGTTGGTCCTTGGACTCAGCATGCTGGCCCTTCCCGTGGACTGTTTGGGTGATTTTGGCCCACGTGGGCTGTCTGTTCAGTACACATAGGACGTCCGTGGGAGTCCGTCAGCACACGCAGGACGTCCGTGTGTGTTCATCAGCACACACAGGACGTCTGGGGCTGTCCGTGTTTGTATGTGTGTGTCCGTTAGCACACACAGGACGTTCGTGGCTGTCCATCAGTACACATATCAACACGTTGGTCCTTGGACTCAGCACGCTGACCCTTCCTGCGGACTGTTCAGATGATTTTGGCCCTCGTGGGCTGTGTGTTCAGTACACACAGGACGTCCGTGGGTGTCTGCCAGCACACACAGTACTTCCGTGGCTGTCTGTGTGCGTCCGTGTGTGTCCGTCTGTGTCCGTCAGCACACAAAGGATGTCCGTGGCTGTCCATCAGTACACATATCAGCACGTTGGTCCTTGGAGTCAGCACGCTGGCCCTTCCCGTGGACTGTTTGGATGATTTTGGCCCACATGGGCTGTCTGTTCAGTACACCAGGACGTCCGTGGGTGTCCGCCAGCACACACAGGACGTCTGTGGGTGTCCGTCAGTACACATATCAGCACGTTGGTTCTTGGACTCAGCACGCTCACCCTTCCCGTGGACTGTTCGGGTGATTTTGGCCCACATGGGTTATCTGTTCAGTACATGTAGGACGTCCGTGGGTGTCCGTCAGCACACACAGGTTGTCCGTGGGTGTCCATCAGTACACATATCAGCACGTTGGTCCTTGGACTCAGCACGCTGACCCTTCCCATGGACTGTTCGGGTGATTTTGGCCCACGTGGGCTGTCTGTTCAGTACACACAGGACGTCCGTGGGTGTCCGTCAGCACACACAGGACATCCGTGTGTGTCCGTCAGCACACACAAGACGTTCGTGTTTGTCCGTCAGCACACACAGGACGTCTGTGGCTGTCCATCAGTACACATATCAGCACGTTGGTCCTTGGACTCAGCACGTTGACCCTTCCTGTGAACTATTCGGGTGATTTTGGCCCACGTGGGCTGTCTGGTCAGTACACACAGGACGTCCGTGGGTGTCCGCCAGCACACACAGGACATCCGTGGCTGTCCGTGTGTGTTCGTCTGTGTCCGTCAGCACACAAAGGACATCCGTGGCTGTCCATCAGTACACATATCAGCACGTTGGTCCTTGTACTCAGCACGCTGGTCCTTGTACTCAGCACGCTGGCCCTTCCCGTGGACTGTTTGGGTGATTTAGGCCCACGTGGGCTGTCTGTTCAGTACACACAGGACATCCGTGGGTGTCCGCCAGCGCACACAGCACGTCTGTGGCTGTCCGTGGCTGTCCATCAGCACACATAGGACGTCAATGGCTGTCCGTGTGTGTCTGTGTGTGTCTGTGGGTGTCCGCCAGCACACACAGGACATTCGTGGCTGTCCGTCAGCACACACAGGATGTCCGTGACTTTTCGTGTGTGTCCGTGTGTGTCCGTCAGCACACACAGACGTCCGTCGGTGTCCGTCAGTACACATATCAGCACATTGGTCCTTGGACTCAGCACGCTGACCCTTCCCATGGACTGTTCGGGTGATTTTGGCCCATGTGGGCTGTCTGTTCAGTACACACATGACGTCTGTGGGTGTCCGTCAGCACACGCAGGACGTCCGTGTGTGTTCTTCAGCACACACAGGACATCTGGGGCTGTCCGTGTTTGTATGTGTGTGTCCGTTAGCACACACAGGACGTTCGTGGCTGTCCATCAGTGCACATATCAGCACGTTGGTCCTTGGACTCAGCACGTTGACCCTTCCCGTGGACTGTTTGGGTGATTTTGGCCCACGTGGGCTGTCTGGTCAGTACACACAGGACGGCCGTGGGTGTCCCCCAGCACACACATCACATCCGTGGTTGTCCGTGTGTGTCCATGTGTGTTGTCTGTGTCCGTCAGCAAACACAGGACGTCCGTGGCTGTCCATCAGTACACATATCAGCACGTTGGTCCTTGGACTCAGCATGCTGGCCCTTCCCGTGGACTGTTTGGGTGATTTTGGCCCACGTGGGCTGTCTGTTCAGTACACATAGGACGTCTGTGGGAGTCCACCAGCACACACAGCACGTCTGTGGCTGTCCGTCAGCACACACAGGACGTCCGTGGCTATCCGTGTGTGTCTGTGGGTGTCCGCCAGCACACACAGGACGTTCGTAGCTGTCTGTGGCTGTCCGTCAGCACACACAGGACGTCCGTGTGTGTCCGTCAGCACAGACAGGACGTCTGTGTGTGTCCATGTGTGCCATTCCGCACACACAGGACGTTCGTGGCTGTCCATCAGTACACATATCAGCACGCTGGTCCTTGGACTCAGCACGCTGTCCATTCCTTTGGACTGTTTGGGTGATTTTGGCCCACCTGGGCTGTCTGTTCGGTACAAACATGACGTCTGTGGGTGTTCATCAGCACACACAGGACGTCTGGGGCTGTCCGTGTTTGTATGTGTGTTTCCAATAGCACACACAGGATGTTCGTGGCTGTCCATCAGTACACATATCAACACGTTGGTCCTTGGACACAGCACGCTGACCCTTCCTGCGGACTGTTCGGATGATTTTGGCCCTTGTGGGCTGTGTGTTCAGTACACACAGGACGTCCGTGGGTGTCTGCCAGCACACACAGTACTTCCGTGGCTGTCTGTGTGCATCCGTGTGTGTCCGTCTGTGTCCGTCAGCACATAAAGGATGTCCGTGGCTGTCCATCAGTACACATATCAGCACGTTGGTCCTTGGAGTCAGCACGCTGGCCCTTCCCGTGGACTGTTTGGATGATTTTGGCCCACATGGGCTGTCTGTTCAGTACACACAGGACGTCCATGGGTGTCCGCCAGCACACACAGGACGTCTGTGGGTGTCCGTCAGTACACATATCAGCACATTGGTTCTTGGACTCAGCACGCTCACCCTTCCCGTGGACTGTTCGGGTGATTTTGGCCCACATGGGTTGTCTGTTCAGTACATGTAGGACGTCCGTGGGTGTCCGTCAGCACACACAGGACGTCCGTGTGTGTCCGTCAGCACACACAGGACGTCCGTGTGTGTCCATCAGCACACATAGGACGTTCGGGGCTGTCCGTGTGTGTCTGTGTGTGTCCGTCAGCACACACAGGAGGTCTGTGGCTGTCCATCAGTACACATATCAGCACGTTGGTCCTTGGACTCAGCACGTTGACCCTTCTTGTGAACTGTTCGGGTGATTTTTGCCCACGTGGGTTGTCTGGTCAGTACACACAGGACGTCCGTGGGTGTCCGCCAGCACATACAGGACATCCGTGGCTGTCCGTGTGTGTCCGTGTGTGTTCGTCTGTGTTCGTCAGCACACATAGGACATCCGTGGCTGTCCATCAGTACACATATCAGCACGTTGGTCCGTGGACCCTGCACGCCGGCCCTTCTCGTGGACTGTTTGGATGATTTTGGCCCACGTGGGCTATCTTTTCAGTACACACAGGACGTCTGTGGGTGTCCGCCAGCACACACAGGACGTCCGTGGCTGTCCGTGTGTCCGTGTGTGTCCGTCAGCACACACAGGACGTCCGTGGCTGTCCATCAGTACACATATCAGCACGTTGGTCCTTGGACTCAGCACGCTTACCCTTCCCGTGGACTGTTTGGGTGATTTAGGCGCACGTGGGCTGTCTGTTCAGTACACACAGGACGTCTGTGGGGGTCCGTCAGCACACACAGGACGTCTGTGTGTGTCAGTCAGCACACACAGGACATCCAGGGATGTCAGTGTGTATCCATGTGTGTCCGTCAGCACACACAGAACGTCCGTGGCTGTCCATCAGTACACGTATCAGCACGTTGGTTCTTGGACTCCGCACGTTGAAACACAGGACATCCGTGTGTGTCCGTCAGCACACACAGGACGTCCGTGTTTGTCCGTCAGCACACACAGGACGTCTGTGGCTGTCCATCAGTACACATATCAGCACGTTGGTCCTTGGACTCAGCAAGTTGACCCTTCCTGTGAACTGTTCGGGTGATTTTGGCCCACGTGGGCTGTCTGGTCAGTACACACAGGACGTCCGTGGGTGTCCGCCAGCACACACAGGACATCCGTGGTTGTCCGTGTGTGTCCGTGTGTGTTCGTCTATGTCCGTCAGCACACATAGGACATCCGTGGCTGTCCATCAGTACACAGATCAGCACGTTGGTCCTTGGACTCAGCACGCTGGCCCTTCCCGTGGACTGTTTGGGTGATTTAGGCCAACGTGGGCTGTCTGTTCAGTACACACAGGACATACGTGGGTGTCCGCCAGCGCACACAGCACGTCTGTGGCTGTCCGTGGCTGTCCGTCAGCACACATAGGACGTCAATGGCTGTCTGTGTGTGTCCGTGTGTGTCTGTGGGTGTCCGCCAGCACACACAGGACATTCGTGGCTGTCCGTCAGCACACACAGGATGTCCGTGACTTTTCGTGTGTGTCTGTGTGTGTCCGTCAGCACACACAGGACGTCCGTGGGTGTCCGTCAGTACACATATCAGCACATTGGTCCTTGGACTCAGCACGCTGACCCTTCCCATGGACTGTTCGGGTGATTTTGGCCCACGTGGGCTGTCTGTTCAGTACACACATGACGTCTGTGGATGTCCGTCAGCACACACAGGACGTCTGGGGCTGTCCGTGTTTGTATGTGTGTGTCCGTTAGCACACACAGGACGTTCGTCGCTGTCCATCAGTGCACATATCAGCACGTTGGTCCTTGGACTCAGCACGTTGACCCTTCCCGTGGACTGTTTGGGTGATTTTGGCCCACGTGGGCTGTCTGGTCAGTACACACAGGACGGCCGTGGGTGTCCGCCAGCACACACAGCACATCCGTGGTTGTCCGTGTGTGTCCATGTGTGTTCATCTGTGTCCGTCAGCAAACACAGGACGTCCGTGGCTGTCCATCAGTACACATATCAGCACGTTGGTCCTTGGACTCAGCATGCTGGCCCTTCCCGTGGACTGTTGGGGTGATTTTGGCCCACGTGGGCTGTCTGTTCAGTACACATAAGACGTCTGTGGTAGTCCGCCAGCACACACAGCACGTCTGTGGCTGTCCGTCAGCACACACAGAACCTCCGTGGCTATCCGTGTGTGTCTGTGGGTGTCCGCCAGCACACACAGGACGTTCGTAGCTGTATGTGGCTGTCCGTCAGCACACACAGGACGTCCGTGTGTGTCCGTCAGCACAGACAGGACGTCTGTGTGTGTCCATGTGTGCCATTCCGCACACACAGGACGTTCGTGGCTGTCCATCAGTACACATATCAGCACGCTGGTCCTTGGACTCAGAACGCTGGGCCTTGGACTCAGCACGCTGTCCATTCCTTTGGACTGATTGGGTGATTTTGGCCCACCTGTGCTGTCTGTTCGGTACACACATGACGTCTGTGGGTGTCCGTCAGCACACACAGGATGTCCGTGTGTGTTCATCAGCACACACAGGACGTCTGGGGCTGTCCGTGTTTGTATGTGTGTGTCCGTTAGCACACACAGGACGTTCGTGGCTGTCCATCAGTACACATATCAACACGTTGGTCCTTGGACTCAGCACGACCCTTCCTGCGGACTGTTCGGATGATTTTGGCCCTCGTGGGCTGTGTGTTCAGTACACACAGGACGTCCGTGGGTGTCTGCCAGCACACCCAGTACTTTCGTGGCTGTCTGTGTGCGTCCGTGTGTGTCCGTCTGTGTTCGTCAGCACACAAAGGATGTCCGTGGCTGTCCATCAGTACACATATCAGCACGTTGGTCCTTGGAGTCAGCACGCTGGCCCTTCCCGTGGACTGTTTGGATGATTTTGGCCCACATGGGCTGTCTGTTCAGTACACACAGGACGTCCGTGGGTGTCCGCCAGCACACACAGGACGTCTGTGGGTGTCCGTCAGTACACATATCAGCACGTTGGTTCTTGGACTCAGCACGCTCACCCTTCCCGTGGACTGTTCGGGTGATTTTGGCCCACATGGGTTGTCTGTTCAGTACATGTAGGACGTCCGTGGGTGTCCGTCAGCACACACAGGACGTCCATGTGTGTCCGTCAGCACACACAGGATGTCCGTGTGTGTCCATCAGCACACATAGGACGTTCGGGGCTGTCCGTGTGTGTCTGTGTGTGTCCGTCAACACACACAGGAGGTCTGTGGCTGTCCATCAGTACACATATCAGCACGTTGGTCCTTGGACTCAGCACGTTGACCCTTCCCGTGAACTGTTCGGGTGATTTTGGCCCACGTGGGTTGTCTGGTCAGTACACACAGGACGTCCGTGGGTGTCCGCCAGCACATACAGGACATCCGTGGCTGTCCGTGTGTGTCCGTGTGTGTTCGTATGTGTCCGTCAGCACACATAGGACATCCGTGGCTGTCCATCAGTACACATATCAGCACGTTGGTCCTTGGACTCAGCACGCTGGCCCTTCCCGTGGACTGTTTGGGTGATTTTGGCCCACGTGGGCTGTCTGTTCAGTACACACAGGACGTCCGTGGGTGTCCGCAGCGCACACAGCACGTCTGTGGCTGTCTGTGGCTGTCCGTCAGCACACACAAGACGTCTGTGGCTGTCCTGTGTGACCGTGTGTGTCTGTGGCTGTCCGCCAGCACACACAGGACGTTCGTAGCTGTCCGTGGCTGTCCGTCAGCACACACAGGACGTCCGTGTGTGTCCGTCAGCACACACAGGACGTCCGTGTGTGTCCATGTGTGCCCGTCAGCACACACAGGACGTCCGTGGCTGTCCATCAGTACACATATCAGCACGCTGGCCCTTGCCGTGGACTATTTGGGTGATTTTGGCCCACGTGGGCTGTCTGGTCAGTACACACAGGACGTCCGTGGGTGTCCGTCAGCACACACAGGACGTCCGTGTTTGTCCGTCAGCACACACAGGACGTCTGTGGCTGTTCATCAGTACACATATCAGCACGTTGGTCCTTGGACTCAGCAAGTTGACCCTTCCTGTGAACTGTTCGGGTTATTTTGGCCCACGTGGGCTGTCTGGTCAGTACACACAGGACGCCCGTGGGTGTCCGCCAGCACACACAGGACATCCTTGGTTGTCCGTGTGTGTCCGTGTGTGTTCGTCTATGTCCGTCAGCACACATAGGACATCCGTGGCTGTCCATCAGTACACAGATCAGCATGTTGGTCCTTGGACTCAGCACGCTGGCCCTTCCCGTGGACTGTTTGGGTGATTTAGGCCAACGTGGGCTGTCTGTTCAGTACACACAGGACATCCGTGGGTGTCCGCCAGCGCACACAGCACGTCTGTGGCTGTCCGTGGCTGTCCGTCAGCACACATAGGACGTCAATGGCTGTCCGTGTGTGTCCGTGTGTGTCTGTGGGTGTCCGCCAGCACACACAGGACATTCGTGGCTGTCCGTCAGCACACACAGGATGTCCGTGACTTTTCGTGTGTGTCCGTCAGCACACACAGGACGTCCGTGGGTGTCCGTCAGTACACATATCAGCACATTGGTCCTTGGACTCAGCACGCTGACCCTTCCCATGGACTGTTCGGGTGATTTTGGCCCACGTGGGCTGTCTGTTCAGTACACACATGACGTCTGTGGATGTCCGTCAGCACACACAGGACGTCTGGGGCTGTCCATGTTTGTATGTGTGTGTCCGTTAGCACACACAGGACGTTCGTGGCTGTCCATCAGTGCACATATCAGCACGTTGGTCCTTGGACTCAGCACGTTGACCCTTCCCGTGGACTGTTTGGGTGATTTTGGCCCACGTGGGCTGTCTGGTCAGTACACACAGGACGGCCGTGGGTGTCCGCCAGCACACACAGCACATCCGTGGTTGTCCGTGTGTGTCCATGTGTGTTCGTCTGTGTCCGTCAGCAAACACAGGACGTCCGTGGCTGTCCATCAGTACACATATCAGCACGTTGGTCCTTGGACTCAGCATGCTGGCCCTTCCCTTGGACTGTTTGGGTGATTTTGGCCCACGTGGGCTGTCTGTTCAGTACACATAGGACGTCCGTGGTAGTCCGCCAGCACACACAGCACGTCTGTGGCTGTCCGTGGCTGTCCGTCAGCACACACAGAACGTCCGTGGCTATCCGTGTGTGTCTGTGGGTGTCCGCCAGCACACACAGGACGTTCGTAGCTGTCTGTGGCTGTCCGTCAGCACACACAGGACGTCCGTGTGTGTCCGTCAGCACAGACAGGACGTCTGTGTGTGTCCATGTGTGCCATTCCGCACACACAGGACGTTCGTGGCTGTCCATCAGTACACATATCAGCACGCTGGTCCTTGACTCAGCACGCTGGGCCTTGGACTCAGCACGCTGTCCATTCCTTTGGACTGTTTGGGTGATTTTGGCCCACCTGGGCTGTCTGTTCGGTACACATAGGACGTCCGTGGGAGTCCGTCAGCACACGCAGGACGTCCGTGTGTGTTCATCAGCACACACAGGACGTCTGGGGCTGTCCGTGTTTGTATGTGTGTGTCCGTTAGCACACACAGGACGTTCGTGGGCTGTCCATCAGTACACATATCAACACGTTGGTCCTTGGACTCAGCACAGCACGACCCTTCCTGCGGACTGTTCGGATGATTTTGGCCCTCGTGGGCTGTGTGTTCAGTACACACAGGACGTCCGTGGGTGTCTGCCAGCACACCCAGTACTTCCGTGGCTGTCTGTGTGCGTCCGTGTGTGTCCGTCTGTGTTCGTCAGCACACAAAGGATGTCCGTGGCTGTCCATCAGTACACATATCAGCACGTTGGTCCTGGAGTCAGCACGCTGCCCTTCCCGTGGACTGTTTGGATGATTTTGGCCCACATGGGCTGTCTGTTCAGTACACACAGGACGTCCGTGGGTGTCCGCCAGCACACACAGGACTTCTGTGGGTGTCCGTCAGTACACATATCAGCACGTTGGTTCTTGGACTCAGCACGCTCACCCTTCCCGTGGACTGTTCGGGTGATTTTGGCCCACATGGGTTGTCTGTTCAGTACATGTAGGACGTCCGTGGGTGTCCGCAGCACACACAGGACGTCCATGTGGTCCGTCAGCACACACAGGATTCCGTGTGTGTCCATCACACACTAGGACGTTCGGGGCTGTCCGTGTGTGTCTGTGTGTGTCCGTCAACACACACAGGAGGTCTGTGGCTGTCCATCAGTACACATATCAGCACGTTGGTCCTTGGACTCAGCACGTTGACCCTCCCGTGAACTGTTCGGGTGATTTTGGCCCACGTGGGTTGTCTGGTCAGTACACACAGGACGTCCGTGGGTGTCCGCCAGCACATACAGAATCCGTGGCTGTCCGTGTGTGTCCGTGTGTGTTCGTATGTGTCCGTCAGCACACATAGGACATCCGTGGCTGTCCATCAGTACACATATCAGCACGTTGGTCCTTGGACTCAGCACGCTGGCCCTTCCCGTGGACTGTTTGGGTGATTTTGGCCCACGTGGGCTGTCTGTTCAGTACACACAGGACGTCCGTGGGTGTCCGCAGCGCACACAGCACGTCTGTGGCTGTCTGTGGCTGTCCGTCAGCACACACAAGACGTCTGTGGCTGTCCTGTGTGACGTGTGTGTCTGGCTGTCCGCAGCACACACAGGACGTTCGTAGCTGTCCGTGGCTGTCCGTCAGCACACACAGGACGTCCGTGTGTGTCCGTCAGCACACACAGGACGTCCGTGTGTGTCCATGTGTGCCCGTCAGCACACACAGGACGTCCGTGGCTGTCCATCAGTACACATATCAGCACGCTGGCCCTTGCCGTGGACTATTTGGGTGATTTTGGCCACGTGGGCTGTCTGGTCAGTACACCAGGACGTCCGTGGGTGTCCGTCAGCACACACAGGACGTCCGTGTTTGTCCGTCAGCACACACAGGACGTCTGTGGCTGTTCATCAGTACACATATCAGCACGTTGGTCCTTGGACTCAGCAAGTTGACCCTTCCTGTGAACTGTTCGGGTTATTTTGGCCCACGTGGGCTGTCTGGTCAGTACACACAGACGCCCGTGGGTGTCCGCCAGCACACACAGGACATCCTTGGTTGTCCGTGTGTGTCCGTGTGTGTTCGTCTATGTCCGTCAGCACACATAGGACATCCGTGGCTGTCCATCAGTACACAGATCAGCATGTTGGTCCTTGGACTCAGCACGCTGGCCCTTCCCGTGGACTGTTTGGGTGATTTAGGCCAACGTGGGCTGTCTGTTCAGTACACACAGGACATCCGTGGGTGTCCGCCAGCGCACACAGCACGTCTGTGGCTGTCCGTGGCTGTCCGTCAGCACAAGGACGTCAATGGCTGTCGTGTGTGTCCGTGTGTGTCTGTGGGTGTCCGCCAGCACACACGGACATTCGTGGCTGTCGTCAGCACACACAGGATGTCCGTGACTTTCGTGTGTGTCCGTCAGCAACACAGGACTCCGTGGGTGTCCGTCATTACACATATCAGCACATTGGTCCTTGGACTCAGCACGCTGACCCTTCCCATGGACTGTTCGGGTGATTTTGGCCCACGTGGGCTGTCTGTTCAGTACACCATGACGTCTGTGGATGTCCGTCAGCACACACAGGACGTCTGGGGCTGTCCATGTTTGTATTGTGTTCCGTTAGCACACACGGACGTTCGTGGCTGTCCATCAGTGCACATATCAGCACGTTGGTCCTTGGACTCAGCACGTTGACCCTTCCCGTGGACTGTTTGGGTGATTTTGGCCCACGTGGCTGTCTGGTCAGTACACACAGGACGGCGTGGGTGGCCGCCACACACACAGCACATCCGTGGTTGTCCGTGTGTGTCCATGTGTGTTCGTCTGGGTCCGTCAGCAAACACAGGACGTCCGTGGCTGTCCATCAGTACACATATCACACGTTGGTCCTGGACTCAGCATGCTGGCCCGTCCCTTGAACTGTTGGGTGATTTTGGCCCACGTGGCTGTCTGTTCAGTACACATAGGACGTCCGGGGTAGTCCGCCAGCACACACAGCACGTCTGTGGCTGTCCGTGGCTGTCCGTCAGCACACACAGAACGTCCGTGGCTATCCGTGTGTGTCTGTGGGGTGTCCGCCAGCACACACAGGACGTTCGTAGCTGTCTGTGGCTGTCCGTCAGCACCACAGGACGTCCGTGTGTGTCCTCAGCACAGACAGGACGTCTGTGTGTGTCCATGTGTGCCATTCCGCACACACAGGACATCCGTGGCTGTCCGTGTGTGTCCGTGTGTGTTCGTATGTGTCCGTCAGCACACATAGGACATCCGTGGCTGTCCATCATACACATATCAGCACGTTGGTCCTTGGACTCAGCACGCTGGCCCTTCCGTGGACTGTTTGGGTGATTTTGGCCCACGTGGGCTGTCTGTCAGTACACACAGGACGTCCGTGGGTGTCCGCACGCACACACAGCACGTCTGTGGCTGTCTGTGGCTGTCCGTCAGCACACACAAGACGTCTGTGGCTGTCCTGTGTGACCGTGTGTGTCTGTGGCTGTCCGCCAGCACACACAGGACGTTCGTAGCTGTCCGTGGCTGTCCGTCAGCACACACAGGACGTCCGTGTGTGTCCGTCAGCACACACAGGACGTCCGTGTGTGTCTGTCGTCAGCACACACAGGACGTCCGTGGCTGTCCATCAGTACACATATCAGCACGCTGGCCCTTGCCGTGGACTATTTGGGTGATTTTGGCCCACGTGGGCTGTCTGGTCAGTACACACAGACGTCCGTGGGTGTCCGTCAGCACACACAGGACGTCCGTGTTTGTCCGTCAGCACACACAGGACGTCTGTGGCTGTTCAGCAGTACACATATCAGCACGTTGGTCCTTGGACTCAGCAAGTTGACCCTTCCTGTGAACTGTTCGGGTTATTTTGGCCCACGTGGGCTGTCTGGTCAGTACCACAGGACGCCCGTGGGTGTCCGCCGCACACACAGACATCCTGGTTGTCCGTGTGTGTCCTGTGTGTTCGTCTATGTCCGTCAGCACACATAGGACATCCGTGGCTTCCATCAGTACACAGATCAGCATGTTGGTCCTTGGACTCAGCACGCTGGCCCTTCCGTGGACTGTTTTGGTGATTTAGGCAACGTGGGCTGTCTGTTCAGTACACACAGGACATCCGTGGGTGTCCGCCACGCACACAGCACGTCTGGGCTGTCCGTGCTGTCCGTCAGCACACATAGGACGTCAATGGCTGTCCGTGTGTGTCCGTGTGTGTCTGTGGGTGTCCGCCAGCACACACAGGACATTCGTGGCTGCCCGTCATCACACACAGATGTCCGTGACTTTTCGTGTGTGGCCGTCAGCACACACAGGACGTCCGTGGGTGTCCGTCAGTACACATATCACACATTGTCCTGGACTCAGCACGCTGACCCTTCCCATGGACTGTTCGGGTGATTTTGCCCACGTGGGCTGTCTGTTCAGTACACACATGACGTTTGTGATGTCCGTCAGCACACAGGACGTCTGGGGCTGTCATGTTTGTATGTGTGTGTCCGTTAGCACACACAGGACGTTCGTGGCTGTCCATCAGTGCACATATCAGCACGTTGGTCCTTGGACTCAGCACGTTGACCCTTCCCGTGGACTGTTTGGGTGATTTTGGCCCACGTGGGCTGTCTGGTCAGTACACACAGGACGGCCGTGGGTGGTCCGCGCACACACAGCACATCCGTGGTTGTCCTGTGTGTCCATGTGTGTTCGTCTGTGTCCGTCAGCAAACACAGACGTCCGTGGCCTGTCCATCAGTACACATATCAGCACGTTGGTCCTTGGACTCAGCATGCTGGCCCTTCCCTTGGACTGTTTGGGTGATTTTGGCCCACGTGGGCTGTCTTCAGTACACATAGGACGTCCGTGGTAGTCCGCCAGCACACACAGCACGTCTGTGGCTGTCCGTGGCTGTCCGTCAGCACACACAGAACGTCCGTGGCTATCCGTGTGTGTCTGTGGGGTGGCCGCCAGCACACACAGGACGTTCGTAGCTGTCTGTGGCTGTCCGTCAGCACACACAGGACGTCCGTGTGTGTCCTCAGCACAGACAGGACGTCTGTGTGTGTCCATGTGTGCCATTCCGCACACACAGACGTTCGTGGCTTGTCCATCAGTACACATATCAGCACGCTGGTCCTTGACTCAGCACGCTGGGCCTTGGACTCAGCACGCTGTCCATTCCTTTGGACTGTTTGGGTGATTTTGGCCCACCTGGGCTGTCTGTTCGGTCACACATGACGTCTGTGGGTGTCCGTCAGCACACACAGGATGTCCGTGTGTGTTCATCAGAACACACAGGACGTCTGGGGCTGTCCGTGTTTGTATGTGTGTGTCCGTTGCATACACAGGACGTTCGTGGCTGTCCATCAGTACACATATCAACACGTTGGTCCTTGGACTCAGCACGCTGACCCTTCCTGCGGACTGTTCGGGATGATTTTGGCCCTCGTGGGCTGTGTGTTCAGTAGACACAGGACGTCCGGGGTGTCTGCCAGCACACACAGTACTTCCGTGGCTGTCTGTGTGCGTCCGTGTGTGTCCGTCTGTGTCCGTCAGCACACAAAGGATGTCCGTGGCTGTCATCAGTACACATATCAGCACGTTGGTCCTTGGAGTCAGCACGCGGCCCTTCCGTGGACTGTTTGGATGATTTTGGCCCACATGGGCTGTCTGTTCAGTACACACAGGACGTCCCGTGGGTGTCCCAGCACACCAAACGTCTGTGGGTGTCCGTCATACACATATCAGCACGTTGTTCTTGGACTCAGCACGCTCACCCTTCCGTGGACTGTTCGGGTGATTTTGGCCCACATGGGTTGTCTGTTCAGTACATTAGGACGTCCGTGGGTGTCCTCAGCACACACAGGACGTCCATGTGTGTCCGTCAGCACACACAGGATGTCCGTGTGTGTCCATCAGCACACATAGGACGTTCGGGGCTGTCTGTGTGTGTCTGTGTGTGTCCGTCAACACACACAGGAGGTCTGTGGCTGTCCATCAGTACACATATCAGCACGTTGGTCCTTGGACTCAGCACGTTGACCCTTCCTGTGAACTGTTCGGGTGATTTGGCCCACGTGGGTTGTCTGGTCAGTACACACAGGACGTCCGTGGGTGTCCGCCACACATACAGACATCCGTGGCTGTCCGTGTGTGGTCCGTGTGGTTTCGTATGTGTCCGTCAGCACACATAGGACATCCGTGGCTGTCCATCAGTACACATATCAGCACGTTGGGTCCTTGACTCAGCACGCTGGCCCTTCCCGTGGACTGTTTGGGGTGATTTTGGCCCACGTGGGCTGTCTGTTCAGTACACACAGGACGTCCGTGGTGTCCGCCAGCGCACACAGCACGTCTGTGGCTGTCTGTGGCTGTCCGTCAGCACACACAAGACGTCTGTGGCTGTCCGGTGTGACCGTGTGTGTCTGTGGCTGTCCGCCAGCAAACACACAGGACGTTCGTAGCTGTCCGTGGCTGTCCGTCAGCACACACAGGACGTTCGTGTGTGTCCGTCAGCACACACAGGACGTCCGTGTGTGTCCATGTGTGCCCGTCAGCACAACACAGGACGTCCGTGGCTGTCCATCAGTACACATATCAGCACGCTGGCCCTTGCCGTGGACTATTTGGGTGATTTTGGCCCACGTGGGCTGTCTGTTCAGTACACACAGACATCCGTGGGTGTCCGCCAGCACACACGGTCGTCCGTGGGTGTCCGTCCAGTACACATATCAGCACGTTGGTCCTTGGACTCAGCACGCTGACCCTTCCCGTGGACTGTTCGGGTGATTTTGGCCCACATGGGCTGTCTGTTCAGTACACACAGGACGTCCGTGGTGTCCGTGCAGCACACACGGACGTCCGTGTGTGTCCGTCAGCACACACAGGACGTCCGTGTGTGTCCGTCAGCACACAGGACGTCTGTGGCTGTCCATCAGTACACATATCAGCACGTTGGTCCTTGGACTCAGCACGTTGACCCTTCCTGTGAACTGTTCGGGTGATTTTGGCCCACGTGGGCTGTCTGGTCAGTACACACAGGACGTCCGTGGGTGTCCGCCAGCACACACAGGACATCTGTGGCTGTCCGTGTGTGTCCGTGTGTGTTCGTCGGTGCCGTCAGCACACATAGGACATCCGTGCTGTCCATCAGTACACATATCAACACGTTTGGTCCTTGGACTCAGCATGCTGGCCCTTCCCGTGGACTGTTTGGGTGATTTAGACCCACGTGCGCTGTCTTTCAGTACACACAGGACATCCGTGCGTGTCCGCCAGCGCACACAGCACGTCTGTGGCGTCCGTGGCTGTCCGTCAACCACACATAGGACCAGAGGCTGTCCGTGTGTGTCCGTGTGTGTCTGTGGTTTCCGCCAGCACACACATGACGTTCGTAGCTGTCCGTGGCCTGTTCGTCAGCACACACAGGACCAGTGTGTGTCCGCAGCACACACAGAAGTCCGTGTATGTCCATGTGTGCCCGTCAGCACACACATGACGTCCGTGGCTGTCCATCAGTACATATATCAGCACGCTGGTCCTTGGACTCAGCACGCTTGCCCTTCCCGTGGACTGTTTGAGTGATTTGGGCCCACGTGGGCTGTCTGGTCAGTACACACAGGACGTCTGTGGTGTCGTCATCACACACAGGACTTCCGTGTGTGTCCGTCAGCAACACAGGACGTCCGTGACTGTCCGTGTGTGTCCGTGTGTGTCCGTCCAGCACACACATAACATCCGTGGCTTGTCCATCAGTACACATATCAGCACATTGGTCCTTGGACTCAGCACGTTGACCCTTCCGTGGGACTGTTCGGTGATTTTGTGCCCTTGTGGGCTGTCTGTTCAGTACACACAGGACGTCCGTGGGTGTCCGCCAGCACACACAGGACGTCCTGTGGCTGTCCGTGGCTGTCCATCAGTATACATATCAGCACGTTGGTCCTTTTGACTTAGCACGCTGGCCCTTCTCGTGGACTGTTTTGGGTGATTTTGGCCCCATAGGCTGTCTGTTCAGTACACAGAGGACGTCCGTGGGTGTTCCGCCACACACACATGACGTCCGTGGCTGTCATGGCTGTCCGTCAGCACAAACAGGACGTTCGTGGCTGTTCGTGTGTGTCCGTGTGTGTCCGTGTCTGTCCCGTCAGAACACACAGGACGTCCGTGGCTGTCCATCAGTACACATATCAGCACGTTGGTCCCTGAACTCAGCACGCTGGCCCTTCCCGTGGACTGTTTGGGTTATTTGGCCCACGTGGCTGTATGTTCAGTACGTACAGGAAGTCCGCGGGTGGTCCTGCCAGCACAACATGACGTCTGTGGCTGTCTGTGGCTGTCCATCAGCACACACTGACGTCTGTGGCTGTCCGCGTGTGTCCGTGTGGTGTCTGTGGTTGTTCGCCAGCATACACAAATGATGTTCGTGGCTGTTCGTGGCTGTCTGTCAGCACACACAGTACGTCCGTGGCTCGTGGCACACACAAGACGTCCGTGGCTGTCCGTCAGCACACAAAGGACGTCTGTGACTGTCTGTGTGTGTCCATCAGCACACACAGGAAGTCCGTGGGTGGTCCGTCAGCACACACAGGACGTCTGTGTTTGTCCCGTCAACCCACAGGACGTCCGTGG
>NW_026016430.1:0-204573 GCF_020379485.1 Brassica napus
TAAAGATTAATTACTAGAATGTTTCCATGTATCGGCTGACAAAGTGTAAAAATGATGGCTGACTTATTTTGGCTGAGTTACTGATTTGTTTGTCGGCTGATTAACCGATGTTCCATGTCATCTGCCATGTCATCAACTCGGATTTGACATGTCATCACTAACGGTCGCCCAATTTACAACTGAGTTACGAGACCTTTCAGTTGTCTTCTTCATCTTATTTTTGAATGATTACACAGCCTTTCTTTTCTTCTTCATCATCTCAGTTATCTATCCTCTTCATCTTTCTCATATGGTAATGGATCCCGTTATTATTGTTTCCGGTAAATGGATTATGAAAAAACGATATGTATTCAACGTCGACAGTAGAGGGTGTAGAGTTCTTCATTTAGGTGAGAAAACTAAACTTGAAGATTTCACAAAGTCTGTCATCGACGATTACGGTTGAATGATTTGAAGGTTCATATTCTGCTTAGCTACATGTTTTCGAATAAAACATTGAAAACAATGGCGCACAACACTCCACCAGTTTACGTGTCCAACACTCGACAATTGCAATGTTTTCTAAGCTTAAAGAAAAGCGAACAACTACGTCTCTGTGTGGAGATTACAGAGAAAAAGGATGACAGCTCAGACGTAGAAGCTTCAGAAGAAGAAGAAGCTTCAGAAGAAGAAGCTTCAGAAGAAGACGCTTCAGAAGAAGACGCTTCAGAAGAAGAAGCTTTAGAAGAAGAAGCTTTAGAAGTTGAGTCTATAGAGAATGGGAGTTACGATGGTTGCAGTTTGGAGGATGAACAAGATGAAATTGAGAATGACTGCTTTAGTAACGTTGAAATACACGACGTAGCCGGAGAAGATGAAATAGGCAAAGAAAACGAAGAAGATGATGAATTTGAAAGTCGATTTGATATGTTCGATGACTCGGACGGTGCGTCATCTGAAGATGATAACTTCAGCACATACGGTGAGTCTCCTATCGAAGAAGACGAAGATTCACCAACGCTACCTTCCAAGAAGAGATATCAGAACTTCTTGATGAGCGAATCTAAAGGGAATCTGGAGGTTTTGAAGTTGGAGATGTCGTCGTTAGACCTTGCGGTAGGACAACGATACTTGACTAAAAAGCATTTGAAGAGACGACTGAAACTTTTTACAGTGAGGCATCAATTTGATTTTGATGTAGAAATATCAAACCTGACAACATACGTTGTTAAGTGTTGGGTTGATGGATGTACATGGAGAGTTCGTGCATCTACCGAAGGATTGTCCCCGCAGTTTTATATTCGTATTTACGACTCGGATCATGCATGTTCTGTAACTGAGCGTTCTAATCGATCTCGAAATGCAACACCGGATATTTTAGGAGAGTTGTACAAGAACTTTCTCGGCGACGTTGGTCCGGCCGTTCGCCCTGAGAGTGTCGGAATAGCTATCACTAAGCAGTTTGGTGTAAAGGTAATTATGTTACAAACGGCTGAGTTATGGTAGAGTATAGGCTGGGTTATTTTATGTTAGAAATGGCTGAGTTACAAAACTATGGTTGAGTTATGTTTACGTTGTGACCGTCTTAATGATATGATGTGGCTGAGTTATGTAAATTGTTTTTTCATGTGAGCAGATGGAATATTGGAAATCACACCGGACGCTTAAATGTGCAAGGGAAATCGATGAGGGCACACCTGAGTGTGGTTTTGAACTCTTGCCTTCTTACTTATACATGATAAGAAGGGCAAATCCGAATACAGTTACGCGTCTTCAAATCGATGAGCTTGGAAGATTCATGTATGTGTTTCTTGCGTTTGGTGCGAGCGTTAATGGGTTTCCTTTCATGCGCAAAGTTGTTGTCGTCGACGGTACGTTTCTTAATGGTAAATATAAAGGGACGCTACTCACAGCACTAGCTCAGGATGGTAACTTTCAGATTTTTCCAATAGCCTTCGCAGTGGTTGACACTGAAAATGATGATTCGTGGAATTGGTTTTTTACGCAACTAAAAGTGTTGATTCCTGACCAGGAGGGTCTTGCGATAATATCAGATAGGCATAACTCGATAGGGAAAGCAATTACAAATGTGTATCCGTTAGCTGCTCGTGGAATATGCACCTATCATTTGTATAAAAACATATTGGGACGGTACAAAGGAAAAGATGTATTTCGGCTGGTGAAGAAAGCGGCGAGATGTTTTAGAATGTCTGACTTTGATATGATTTTCGAGGAGATTGAAGCACTTAATCCTGATCTCCACGGCTACCTCGAAAGAGCTGATGTCAGACTGTGGACACGTGTTTATTTCCCGGGCGAGAGGTACAATTTGATGACTACGAACATAGCGGAATCAATGAACAGAGCATTATCGCATGCTAGAGGTCTTAACATTGTTCGAATATTGGAATCGATACGGGTTATGATGACCAGATGGTTTGCTGAACGAAGAGTGGATGCCAGATCGCAGTCAACCACACTCACGCGCGGTGTGGAGAAACTATTACAAGTAAGTCAGTCGTAACAGTAAAATAAGTCAGTCTTTAAATCTAATAAGTCAGTCGTTATATTGCATAAGCCAGCTTTATAAATAATAAGTAAGCCGTTTCACGAATATTGGGTTTTGTTAATAGGGACGTGTAAGTGCCTCCCGGGATTGGACGGTTCAAAGGATTGATGACCATCACACTGAAGTTAAATATGGCGCTGCTGGCGAGTCTTTGAATGTTGTTAATTTGGTTGAGCGAAAGTGCACATGTCGGCGTTTCGATGTCGAGAAAATACCATGTGTACACGCAATCGCAGCTGCAGAGGAAAGAAATGTTTCTCGAATATCACTGTGCAGTCCTTACTATAAAAGCACTTATTTAGCTAGCGCATACGCTGAATCGGTCATGCCGGTTGACTCAGCGCTACCTGTTCCAGATAACGTGGCTAACGTACAGTGCTTTCCACCGTTTATTCGTCAACAACCGGGAAGACCTAAAAAAATAGGATGAAATCTGCTTTAGAAGTTGCACTTGCAAACAAACGTCCTAGGAAAGAGCACATATGTTCTCGTTGCAGTCAAAGTGGACATAATGCGAGAACTTGTCCGATATAAGCAATTGCTTTTCATGTTGTTTTGTAATACGGCTGGGTTTTGTGTTGTAATACGGCTGGGTTTTATTTTCATTGATTTGCACAACGGCTGGTTTATTATTTGTAATACGGCTGGGTTTTGTGTTGTAATACGGCTGGGTTTTTTTTGTATTGTGGTTGGGTTTTTATTTTCATTGATTTGCCCGCTTCCCATTACTCAAGAGAGACACAGACATCGAAAAACGAAATGTCCGTACTTAATTGCCCTACGTTACGTAATAGCCCCTACGTAATTATTGATTATAAAGTGGAATACGAAAGTAGCGAATTAAATTAAGAGAAATTAATCTTCATTGGCTGAGATAATGTTACTCACACGCCTAATAATTGTCGTGATTTCTAATGTCAGCTCTTTTATTCAAACGCAGTTGAAAAAAACTTCCCCGCTAGAAACACGAAACGTCGCGAAGTCAACTAAGGCTGAGTTATTGTAATACACGGCTGAGTTATGGATTAAATTCCCGCTCAAAATAAGAAATAAGAAACGCCGCGATACGAAACTACAACCGTTAACTGCAGATAAATAAGGTACTTCTCAAACAATTACACATCTTCAACTCTCTATCTTTTACACAACTGTCCTCTCAGAGAAAATGGAATATTTCCCTCTGCTTGAATTGCCTGAAGATCTTCAGGCAATGGTGGTTGAGCGTGTGGCCCGTAACTCCTTCCAAGATCTCTACCGCCTCAGAGCATCGTCCAGGTCGATGAAGGCGTTAGCAGAGATGCGTAGGGTATACCATTATTTCGATGTGTTATCCTTTCCCTGGGGTCTCATTATGCCATCTCAGTTGTTGAAAACTTGCTACGCTGAGAACAATCCAAGCACAATTTATGTAAAGGGTGTACAGTTTTTCTACTCATACGATGAGCAAGATTATGGCCTTTCTCTCCTCAAGCGTGCAGCAGATGCAGGATATGAGCGTGCAGTGTATACACACGCTATGACTGAAGCAATCTTTTACGGTGATGCGCAGTATTTTCGGAGAATTCCAAGAGCAACTGTTGACAGGGTCGGGAAACTTGTTCGAGATGCGAAATGGGGATGGGGTTTGTGGCATACTGACGAGTTCCGTCAAATTAAGGCCATGTTCACTTCTACTTATGTTCCGTCCTTCTACCTTTGCCAATGTGCAAATGTTGTGGACCGACAATGTCTCTGCCTATGGCACATTGATGTGACTAAGGACGACAACATGTGTGAGCGCTGTTTCTGGATCAAAGAGATTTCCTTGTTCTTTCGTGATTTTGAACCGATAAGCCTGTTTAGGGACACAAGTAAGTGGTGAAGATGTCTCTGCATCAGAATCTTATCTTTTTTATGTTTTTTGCTATGCCATTATGTATGTCGAACAAAAAAATTATATATTCTGTTTTTATGGCTGACTTATTTTCTTATGGCTGAGTTATTTTCATCTTATGGCTGACTTATTTTCATCTTATGGCTGAGTTATTTTCATCTTATGGCTGACTTATTTTCATCTTATGGCTGAGTTATTTTCATCTTATGGCTGAGTTTTGATTGTTTTTTGATTGTTAGAAATATGACTGTTTTTTGATTGTTCACCTAAACGTTAAGACTGATATTATTACATGTTACGGCTGAGTTGTTGTTTCGGAAGAAATTAACAACGGCTGAGTTAAATCCGAGTTACATAAACATAGACTGACTTATGAGTACAGAATCTGAGTAAACAAAGAAGTAGTAGTAGCAACTAATACATTTAAGACTTCATCCTAAGACATTCAATAATTTTTATGATCTCAGTTATGTCTTTCTTCATATCATCTAATTCTGCTTTTATAGCGGCCAAATCCTGCTCTATCGTCGCGAGTTTGTTTGCCACAACTACAAACTCTTCATCATGTGCTTCATCAAGCCATTTGAAAACATGGTTTTGACCCGAATTTGCTCCACATCGATAAAATCTTCTACCCGGATTCTTTATTGTACCTGACGTTAACACAATGGTAGCAGCTCCACAGTCGCACGTCCTTGGAATTCCACGCTGTAGATCCATCTAATTTATACATCATAGCACACAAAAATAATGCAAAATCGAACAAGGCCAAAATACAAAAAATAATTCAAAATCGATTTTGGACGAAAGAGACTTACTTTAGGTTTTAGAAGTCGACTCTGGTTTTTCCTTTATCTTTTACTTGTAAATATTGGAAATATAATAGGGAAATCATATTAAATATAAAGATCACGCGTGTCCAAATAAAATAAACATATAATGACCTCGATATCGTAAATTACTCGGACATGCGTGTCAGGACATAACTCGACACTGAGTTAAATTATGTATGACTCTTTTGGCCAACTTTTATTTTTTTCGACATCATTAAATATTAACAATTTTACGACTGAGGTTTAGTTTTCGGTATTATTAATTATTAACTATGTTACGGCTGAGTTTTATTCTTCGGCATTATTAATTATTAACAATGTTACGGCTGAGTTATATTTTCCAGCATTATTTACTTTACACAAGGAAAAAAAAGAAATCATTTTCGTCCCAACGCGAAAAAAAAAGAAAAGCTCTCGACGACAGGCGATTTCGATACGAAGGTAAAACCGAAGCCTCTCTTTTGCAGATTTGTGGATTCAGCTTCGGTTCGATGATGTTTTCTTCCCATTCTTTTCTTGTTTGCAGATGCCTAATTCGCACAAACCTCATTTCTTGAAGCCTCTGCTTCCCGATTTCCACAGTGGCGTGGTAGACACACACTCTCTATTTCTCATGTGTATATGTTCCTATTTTAGAGTTTGCTTATCTTTGGCTTTTCTGACCTGCAGACAATACCACTTGGCTTCTTCTCACAACACATAGAAGGGAAGACAAACCGGAAAACATGGAAACTAAGATCGGACGCTACAGATCAAACTTGGGAAGTGATACAAGAAGGCAGGAGACTCACCGGAGGTTGGAAAGATTTCACCACAGCACATGACCTTCAAATCGGTGACATTGTCATCTTCAAACACGAAGGAGATATGGTGTTTCATGTCACACCATTTGGTCCTAGCTGTTGTGAGATTCAGTATACACATCCTCACATCATCAAGGAAGAAGCCGATGCGGATGATGTTCCTTCTTTCTCATTTGACTATTGTTTTCAGGCTGAGGTCATTGCTTCGAATCTAAAAGAAGACAAACTTGTGAGTCGATTTTCAGTTATAGACCATATTTAGTTAGTTATTAACATATGGTTTGATCTGTTCAGTGTCTTTACGTTCTGTGTTTGCAGTATTTAGTTAGTTATTAACATATGGTTTGATCTGTTCTGTGTCTTTACGTTCTGTGTTTGCAGTATCTTCCTGAGGGAGCTACGACTTGTACTGCTTTGAACAAACAATGCCAAGAGATAATACTTGTCAACAAAGAGGGAAATTCATGGACTGTGAGTTTGCGATTTAGCGAAGCAGACGGCATGTATTACATCAGAAGAGGCTGGAGAAAGTTCTGTCGTGCTAACAGATGCGCCATAGGAGACTTATTTGTGTTCAATGTGGTTGGAGATGGGAAAACTACTCCACTAATGTGTGTATGTCCGGAAAGGGAAGAGTGATTTTGAACCTAAACTTATGTATGTCGAACCAGAAATTTATGTATGTCTCTTTTTATGGCTGACTAATACTCATATAATGGCTGGGTTATTGTTTGATTATGACTTAATTAACGTAACGGCTGAGTTCCAGTGAACGTTATAACTGAGTTATTAAAACGTTATGACTGACGAATACTCGTATTATGGCTGGGTTATTGTTTGATAGTGACTTAATTAACGTACCGGCTGAATTGCAGTTAACGTTATAACTGAGTTATTAAAACGTTATGACTGACGAATACTCGTATTATGGCTGGGTTATTGTTTGATTATGAATTAATTAACGTAACGGCTGAATTGCAGTTAACGTTATAACTGAGTTATTAAAACGTTATGACTGACGAATACTCGTATTATGGCTGGGTTATTGTTTGATTATGAATTAATTAACGTACTGGCTGAGTTGCATTGAACTTAATAGCTGAGTTACTAAAAACATTGCGTCTAAATTATGATTACAACACATGACTACGCAAAGAAATAGTGCCAAAATATGGCCATACCAAACCCACAAACCACCACTGGAAACATCAAACACTTCATCTTTTCCGCTTTACCGAGTTCTTTCTCCAACCGACCAACGTCTACTCTCAGATCTGATATGCCTTTGGTCATGTCACTCATCACCGATTTCATATCTTCTACCTCTTCCACCAAGCACTCGTCCGCCCATTTGAATAAATGTCTCTGATTTCACCAACATGCCCAGCTCTTAGTATCACATTGACAGTATAATGAATAAAATTAAAAATCAAACCTTAATATATCCTTTGCGACAGCAATAGTACAGTCGTCCTGGATTAGCCCGTGATGCAGATGTACATAATTCAGCGGGTTCACCACACCAACACTGTTTCGGCGTTCCTCTTTCCACATGCCGGCGGTGAAAGTAAGTGTTACCAGACACAGATGATGAAGAAGACATTTTCTTTGAATGAAAGAGAAATTGGTGTGAAAGACAAAGTTAAAACAATAGTGGTAGTAATATAAAATCTTTTTTTTTTAAAATTCAAATAAAGAGGATTAATTTAAATTAATAAACTATTAAATGCCTCGATATTAGGTTTGAGCTGTATTTTTCCACACACGTGATGCACTTTAATTATGACGAATACTCAATCAAATCAAGAAATACGAAAGGTTCTTTATTATTTTATCAAACACTTAAGTTGAATTCGTATTACGGCTGTGTTAGCGTCTATATTTTGGCTGAGTTAACGTAGATGTATTGACTGAGTTACATTAAAAATAACAATACCTCGATTATGTAAATAATCCGATACATGCGTGCCAGCCGTATAATAATGAGTCTCGATATTCTCAATGCAAACGAAATTTCTCATGCACATAATAATAAGAGAATAAAGGTCTCTAATAATAGTAGTCTCGATAATGTAATGACGGCCATAATAATGAGTCTCGATATTCTCAATGACGATGGAATTTCTCGCACGTATAATAATAAGAGAATAAAGGACTCTAATACTGGTCTCGATTAAGTAATGGCGGCCATAATAATACATGGAAAATAGCGTTAACTTTGGCTTTGTATTTTTACAATATAAGGCTGAGTTATTAGTATCTTAATTCGTATTACGGCTGAGTTACTTAACTGAAACACTGACGTTTGACGCAAACAATTCCGGCTGAGTTAAACAACTTTATAAAACCTTAACGGCTGAGTTAAACAACTTTATAGAAACTAAACGGCTGAGTTAAACAACTTAATAGAAACTTAATGGCTGAGTTAAACAACTTTATAGAAACTTAACGGCTGAGTTAAACAACTTTACAAAAACTTGACGGCTGAATACAAACAAAAACAACAAATCAATTTCTAAAACCAAAATTATCAGGACCAAATTCTTCAAACATGTGGACAAGATCACGCCAAACTCTAGTTAGCATCCACGCAGGCTTCTCACCCCCATGTGCCCACCTCCTCTTCAAGAGGCGCATCTGACAACGAAACACCGTTCTGGCCACCAGATTAAAATTTGTCCAAACTTGAAAATTATATCTTCGTGCCCACGTGCGTTTGCGCTACAACAAAAAACCAATTTCCAAATGTAAGTGCTGTTATTATGTCTAATATCAAAAACAATTCAAAGATGTTGTCCTTACAGCGAGTTGAAGAAACCAGCGTTCCTTAAAATGATCGGGAATGGCGCGCCATGTCGGCCAATCATGAACCCATCCTTCTGCTAAAATCGACGGGATGGCCAGGGAGAGATCGCTTAGAAATTTAAACCAGATTACGCTGTCAAGCAAGACACCCGGGCCAGGGTATAGAACGGGAAGGTTTTCACGATTTTCAGAGTTTAGTATCTCATTGACTCTGTTCTCTAACCTTTCTGAATAACCAGGAACAATCATAACTTTGTAAGGCGATATAGAGATATTGTTTAGGTTTTCTAGTGAGATAAGGCGAGAAGGTGCAAGAGAAGGGGGCTATATATAGGGGAAGTATAGAACATTAAAGGTCGCGAGATAAAATATCTAAAATTTTCGCGCCATATGTAAATATTAACTTACACTAACAGGCTGAGTTATTAAGACCTTTACGGCTGATTTGTTGTTTGCCGTTTAGGGTATAGGGTTTAGTTATTTAGGGTTTGGGTTCCGAATAAGATTGTTTAGGGTTATGATTTATGATGTACGAACCACAAGATATGATAAATATCACAAATTCATAATAAATAACACAATAACAGTTTACGTGTTTTGAATCATGCTCACACCTCATATCACTGCCTAGAGTTTTAGGTACTCGTAAGAGACAACATATACCTCAAGATTATAATCGATTCCAAACTCGTATAGTCAACAAAGATCATGCTCACACATTGAGTTATTATTAATTATTTTGATAATTGGACTTTATATATAACATTCGAATGAAAAATTATTAATTATTTTGATTCTAGGGTATGTTTGAGGTATGACTGAGTTATCAATGAGTACTGGCTGAGTATTACTAATCGATACGACTGAGTTATTACAGCAGTTATCCAAAGTCAAATAGTTAACATAACAACAAACACAGGTTCACAAACAAACACAGTTTCATTTGAAAACAAATTGTTCATTCCAACATTTCCTCCTTCCTCGAGGATATCTGCTGCCATCTTCACCCGTAACCCTTGAATATTACTATCGTTTATGCCATCAAAAGATACACCAAGCGCTAGACACTCCACAAACTTCAACGAATAAACCCCACAATCACCTGACATGTTGTTTTGTGGAATGTATCTTTTGCTCCTCCGTCTGAATGCGAACCTCTTCCTAGAATGCTTTCGGAGATCGGCAGGAATAAGCTCATTCAACATCCAGGGAAGCATCTCCAGTAGAGGTCTAAAAGCATTTAGCATTTTTTGCTCACTTTCGGGTGTTGACTCTCCATAGATTGGATCGTAGCAATCTATCTTCTCCTTGATCAGATCCACGTGAAACGCCACCCAGTGATTACCGCCGGTTTGAAGACATCCGTACACGTGATCCACATCTGCATACCACTTCAAGTTTGTTGTAAATTCTTCGGGGAATCTCCCGTTTACCAACGCTTCATAACCACTGTCTTTGAACTTGAACGAAGCAGGTTTCATCCTGAACTGCCTGTAATCGTAAGCCCAAGAACTTAACAACCAAGGGTCTATGAAACCAATCCGCTTGGACCAGAATGGAGTGGGATCTCGCATGGACCTTTGTATGAGGACGTTCATATACGCAGCGATATGCTAGACAAAGAAAAATAATAAGTCAGCCGTAATATAATGAATTAAATATATAAGTCAGCCTTTATAGAATATATAAGTCAGCCTTAATAAAGACTTACATTATCAAACACCCATCCATATTCTTTGTCAGGCCACGGTCTTTCATGCATGAGTATGCTGTAGAAGTCACTCTCATGATCAGCTGAGGGTTCTTCTGGTTTATCTTTAGGTGCTGGTGGTTTGGGTGGAATTGCCTTAATGTGTTGCTTCAGTTTTTCCAGTCGCGCCGGATCAACAGGTGCGCAAGGGTCGTATATTGCTGATGAAGGCGTAATGTTCTTCCTCATGCAAGTCGTCTGTCCATTGTCTCCAATGTACGGAAAAACTGGTGCTGAATCAAGGTTCGTCAATGAAAACCCTTGTGGAGATAACTTAACTGATTTCTCCCGAAGTTCCTTTATCACGGAAGATCTAATCAATTCAGCTGGCTCGACATCAGACTCCGCCGCCAATGCGTTATCTTCCGCAAGAACTTCGTCGTTCGTCACAACACATCCTCTTCTTCTTTCTTCTTCTTCGGTAACTCAGCCTCTTTTTCCTTCTTTTTTTTCGGTAACTCAGCCTCGTCTTCCTTCTTTTTCTTCTGTAACCCAGCCTCTTGTTTCTTTTGTAACTCAGCCGCTTTTCTCTTCTGTTTCTTCTCCTCGTTCTCTTTTTTCTTAGCCTCTTGCTTCTCCTTCCTCTTCAACGCAGCCTCTGCCCGCTGTGCTTTTTTCTTATCCTCGATAGCCTCATCCTTTACAGTAACAGTACGCTTGGCCTTGCCCCGTAAGCCGCGTCCATAGGCTGGAACGTTGGCATCCTTACCATCCTTAGCATCCTTAGTAATCTTTGCAGGAGAAACACTGATGAAATCAATTTCATTAAAATCATCACCCAAAATCCTTCTCACCACTGTATCCTTCTCAAGCTCCGAATTCTTCTTTGCAGGGGTCTCAGCTAACGCTGGACTTTTGACTGACTTCTGCTGTTTCTGCTGCGCCGGCACCGGACTTTTGACAGCCTTCTCCTTCCGCTGCGGCGGCACCGGACTTTTGACAGCCTTCTCTTTCTGCTGCGGCGGCTCTGGACTTTTGACAGGCTTTTTCTGCTGCCGCGGTTCTGTCACTGGAGTTTTTACAGACTTCTCCTCCTGGGCCTGCGGTTCTACCACTGGACTTTTGTCCGACTTTTCCGGTGGCGACCTCCTACGAGGTGATGATGTCACCGATAAAGATTTTTCTACGCCGGCGGAGGAGAGTTTAGCATCGTTGTCGGGAATTTTCCTTTCCCCCAAAACTTTCAGACTCTGCTGCACTACAGCTTTCACCACGTTATCTAGGGTCTTCTCGTCCATCACTGGCCGGTTCCGGTCAAAATCGTAAGCGTCAAATTTTGCTGAAATATTCTGCAGAGCACTCACAAGATTCGTCAGAGTCGCTTTGTCCAATACAGCTTCCTCCTCGCTAGAACCCTTTCTCGTTTCAGCAGCTTCTTTCTTCTGCTTCTTTGTTGATGGCTCAGCTTCTGATGAAACTCCCTTCGTTTTCTTCTTCTTCTTCTTCTCATTCCCCTTCCCCTGCTCATCCCTCTGTACTTCCCAGAAACCTTTCACGTATCTACCTGCGTGTATGTCTTCTACCAACCTAACGAGTTGTGGGTCGTCAGGTTCATCCGACCATACAGGAAACATCTCTTCAATTGACTCCTTCATAACCATTCTCCTCAAACGGACCTGCAACACCAGTTTATCATAAACTCAGCCATCAAATAACACAAAACCAAGCCATCAAATAAATTAATTCGGTCACAATATAAAATAAACTCAGCCATCAAATAGACTAATTCGGCAACAATATAAAATAAACTCAACCATTAAGTAGCTGTTAACTCAGTCGTATAAGTAGCAGTTAAACATTACCTCGCCATGATCTTTGATTTCGTCAGACAAGACAGTATCAAAACTTGAACGTGTACGCCTTCCACCCCATCGCAAAAGAGGAACGTCTTCATTGTTGACCACTCTCCCAAACTTCTCACCGAAACAGACGATGGACTCATACGCCCAAACCAATAAAACGTCCTTCATGCCGCTTACTGTGTATGACTTTCCATCTGGAGACAGTGTTTTCAGAGAGTCAACAAGAACTTCGAATGCAGTCCGACCCCATGGATACGACCTCATGGCTTCATCGTCGAATACCCTTATTGCACTTTGAAAGGGTATCCTTGAATTGTGATGCAAACAGTACAGTCCCATGGCTTGAAGAAATAACATCCCCAACCACTTACGCTTTTCAAAACTCCAACCAGGACAGAACTCTAATGCTGCCTTCAGCTCATCATACTTGGGTCCCATCCCAAGCGGCACCTTCAACTCCTCCCAAAACTCTTTGTATTGATCAGGTTCAAAACTTTCTGTTGGCAATGGACCTGTGTTTAACCCAGTGATCTCACCAAACTCGAGCAAGCTAAACCTGATAACATCATCAACCACAACAGACCATATCTCCTTTTTATGCACTCGCAGCTGTCTACATAGCAGATAGTGTACGGTCCTACCAGACCAAATGCTTTCGCGTGAAAGTAGCCTAGCAACTACTCCAATGGGAGAGTTCACCAGTTCTTCCCACACATCGAGTCCTATTGTTTCTTTAATGTGGGGGAAATGTCCTGCACGGAAATTATGATTGATATCTTTACCTTCTAGGTTAGAAGGGTAAAGTCTTGGAGGGTAATCACGTGGTTCGACTTGACTAACATCCATCTGATCATATAACACAACAATAAATCAGCCACAACATAAAAATAACACAGCCATATCATAATATTAAAATATATTAGGTCATATATATAACTCAGCCATAACATAATAATTACTCAGTTATAACATAACCATAACTCAGCCATAACATAATAATTACTCAGTTATAACATAACCATAACTCAGCCACAACAAAAAGCCCTAATTCAGACACAACAAAAGCCTAGACAATCACATATCTCAGCCGCAACATAACCCTAACTCAGACACAACAAAATCCTCGACAAACCCATAGCACAGTCAACATAACCCTAACTCAGTCGCAACAAAAACCTCGACACACCCATATCACAGCCTCAATATATAACTGACCCACAAACTCAACCAAAATACAATATATAACGTCGCGACATCTTACCGGAAAAGATGAACTCGTTGATGAGAATGCGGTGAAGGCGATTTCGTACAGACGACGGTTTCTAAAAACTCCGACGAGACAGAGTTCAACGACAGAGAGTTATAGAGAGTTCAACGACAGAGAGTTAGAGAGAGTTCGAAGAAGTAAAGAACAATGTCGACGAGGGTTTCGAAGGGTGAGACGATTTCGGTTTGCGGTTCCTTCTTCGACACAACACAGTTCTTCGTGTTCTTTTCTTTTTTTTTTTTTACAAAACCGTATGTATGATAGTGATAGTGATAGTGATAGAGACGGTTTGGTTTCAAAAAATAACTGATGTGATGTGGATTTTAAATAACTGATGTGGCTTTGATCTTTAAAATTAGTTTCAGAAAATAAAACATAACAAAAGCCCCTTATTGTAAATTACTAGGAAAGAGAAAACATTCTAGTAATAAAACAAAGATATACAACATTCTAGTAATAAACCATAAAATGTGTAACATTCTAGTAATTTTCTCTAATAAATAAATAAAAGTATGAAATTAGGGCGGGGCTAGATTCCAACGTACGTGTTATAAATGAAATTGACCAAACTTAGGGAAATTTATATCAATGAGGTGAGAAGAATCCAATGAAAGAAACAATAAATATCAACTGCTAAGAAGATATGAGCAACTACCAAACGAGAGCCGTCAATTCTTCACCTTCTTCTAAGGCCAGCTCCATCGGTTACAACCTGTGAAAGGTTCTAAAACAAAAAAAATAATGTTATAATAATAATTTAATTATGTATTAATTTTCCAAAACCAATTGAAACACTACTGCAATGACATCTGTCCTTTTAAGTTTGGTACCGATTCTTAAAATCCTGTAATCAGAACCTTTCAACGTTCTCTGACCTAAATTAATTTCTTTTTCCTTTTTCTTAAATGCTAAAAATTCATTAAGGAGCTTACCGATGGAGCTGCTCTAACGTTGCTTTCTCAACGATGTTAACTTACGGCAAGTTGGTACATATATTTCTCTCCTTCGCCACCGTCGATTTTTCACCCCTCTTGTGTTGGCACGTTCCAACTTCCAAAAAAGATATCCATCACATCTTGTGTGCGTTATTGACATTTGATTTTCAGTTTTGTTTGTTGGTTCATACACTACAAGAAACAAGATATTGTGTATCATTTATTTACGTTGTTAATATCATTTTTTTGATTGACTTGGGATCGCTTTCTCTCTCATCTATCTTCTTCTCTCTCGACACAAAAGAGAAAAAAAAAAACCAGATCTCTGTGGCTCCGGCTCTTCGGCGGCGCGTGAGCGTCCGTTCGAAGCCGGGAGCCCTCCTCTTCTCCTTAATCCTCTCCTTTTTTTCTTTGCTTCTCTCTTGTGACCTTCACTTGCTCTGCTTTGCTTGCTGCTCTGTTCCAAGGGTTTCGCTTAAGACGTCTTCGCACGTGAGGAGCTCCGTCTCCGGTGTAGATTGCGAGGGTTGGAGCAACGGCGCGGGGTCTGTGTATTCTCAGGCTGAGGAGTCGGCTTTTAGGGCTGTGCAAGGGGCTCCTTTAACCCCTTGGAGGGCCAGTAGCGCGTGGAGGCGGGTTGGAGTCTCGCCGTCGGTTTCTTCTGCAGTCTTCGGTCTGTCTTGGTCTCGACGAGCGATGGTTGTGTGGTGTCGGTTCTCTGTCTTTTCCTGGGCGTCTAGGTCAGGCGGGATCTGTAGTACTTGCGATTTGAGAGCTTCGGAGGTCCGTTTACTCGAAGGTGTTTGTAGCTCGTGTTGTCGGCGTGTGTCGAAGCACGCGGTGGTCTTGCGTGAAGTGCTGCTCCGGAGCGGTGTTGGAGGCGTCGTCCATGGCATCTCCAAGGCGATGTTGCGGCCTTCCTCTCAGTCTTCCTCCCTCTTCCCGTCTATTCGGTGTCGACAAGCGGAGCGTGTCGACTTGCTCCTGCTTGGTCTCACTCCTGTTTGTGTTTGTTCAAGCTTCATCCTTGCCACAGGTTGCTGCTTTAGGCGTCAAGAACTTACCTCTACCCGGTTCTCGGAGGAGGCGACCTTCGAGGGTCTCGAGCGTCTCTGTTTGTCAGCGGAGTCTCCTCATCCTTCGGTGGCTTGGTCGGTGGAGGCGGCACTTCCCAGCGCCGTGAGTTTGTTGAGCTCATGGTGGTGTTGCTTCTCTAATGTTTTTGCAGGTCTTGGAGTGTCTTCGGCTTTGTTTAGTTGCGACTGGATCAAGTCCGTCTTTTGGCGTCATAGAAGTCTTGCACAGCGAGTTAGGAGCATTTTTCACTTGGTGTAGCTTCTAATTCCTACTTCTATTTTCGTCTACGCGAGGAGGGAGTATCACTTACGGTAAATGATACTAAAAATTGTATCATTTCGGAGTAAATAATATTAATATTTGTGTCAGTTGTAGTAATTGATATTAAATATTTATATCAACTATTTTAATTGATGTAATATTTAGTGCAATTTTCTCAAATATCATTTTTTAAGTTTTTGTCACAAAATAGCACTCAAAAAATAAAATGACCAAAATAGTTCCTTTTTATTTTGAAAATTTAGTTAACTCTAGGGTAAAAATAACTCTAAACCCTAAGTCTAGATTAGTTAACTCTAAGAATAAAAATATATTTTTACCCTTCAATAAAATTTATTTTAGTCAATTTCTTCATTGAAAACTATTTTTGTGACAAAAAACTAAAAATGACTATCAGAATTTCTCTAATATTTATACCAGTTATAAATAAGTGATCTAAATTTACTATCGGTTTTTTAGATGATTGTGAGAATTCTATCATTAGTAAACTATAGTTAAATATCATTTACTTAAGTGATGAATACGTATGTGTCTTTTTTTTAAAGTGACACTAAATGTATTATTTTCATTATCTATTTTTTTATATCGAATTATTAGTAATTATAATTCAACATGTTTTTTTTATTAAATTTAATGGTTTTCTAATATTTACCTAACTTAAAGGATTGAGAAAATTAGCATATGTTGTCCATGATTTTGTTGGTTTTGTTAATCCGATTGATTTTGATTAATTTTAGTCTCTTTCGCTCTTGGTGTTAAATTATGTGTGACATGTAAATACATTTGGGTATATTTAACTTATTAATTTTCAATACAATTTTGTGTGTTTCGGGTTGGTTCGATTGTATACTTAGAGCACCATTAATCCAAGTGCTTAAGGGATGGGTGCTTAACAAAAAATAATATAATAGTGGATAGGTTTCAGGACGGAACCCACAAAATTTTAAACATTAGTTCTTCTGAAGTTTATTTAAGCACCACTGTTTGCACTGTTCACAGGTTTCAGTGGCAGCTTTCAATTGGTCTATTTTTAATTTTTAATCAGGAAAAAAAAGTTTTAAACACCTCATTATGAGTTGTTGGGTTAATGATGCTCTTAATTCAACTATTACAGAGACTAGAGGGTTTGCCCGGGCTACGCCCGGATTATTTGTTTATAATTTTTTGATTATTTATAAATAATTTAAAATCAATAATCGGAAAGTGCCAACAACATTAAAGCAAATGAAAATAGATTTTTTTATATTGTTGTCTTGTTGAATTTAATGTTTGATCTTCTATATTCTTTTTGCATTTTCATATTAATTATATATTGTTTAATTTGATGCATATGTTTTTTTCTGAAACTGCCAATAAACATCATCGTTGGGTTTAACTAAAACTAGATTTTGACCCGCGCTTGTTTATTATTATTATTTTTTCAATTGACAAATATTTAGTAAATGTCATATTTTCCTATATTTGTATTTTATTTGATAAAAGACTTAAAAATTTTATCTTTATTTATCGATTTCATTTTAAATGACTATTTATGTTAAAAAAATAAACTTTATTTTTTAATGAATTAAGTTGGTATAACTCTGATAAATTAATTTTATTATGGGGTTAATATTTTAATTAAAAAATTATATACTTTTAATAAAGATTTATACTTTTCAATAAAAAAAATTCAATTATTTTTATGAATGCTTAAATTATATTAAGAAAATAAAAAAATAATAATTAAGAATAGTTGAAAAAAAATTATTTGAACTTGGACTCAATGGCCCAAAGGAAAAAAAAGTGAGAATTGAATCTGATTTTTTAATAGGCCCAAATGGCCCAAGAGAGATTTGATTTGGGCTGGATCCAAAAATAATGACACAATATAGATTTGTTATTTATATCACTTAATTGCCCTTAATAAAACATGGAATGTTAGTGAAAGAAACATGCCCCTAAGGTAATTATGACAATAAGATCCTGCTTTAATAGTATAGATATGATTCGTAGCAAGTTGAGTTCGTTAACTTTTCTATATTTTTTTTTATAAATTTACACACGATAGACTAAATGATGAGCTAATGAGAAAGATCGTATTGAAACCTAAACCAACTTTGGATATGAATTTATGATAAGACTAAGAAATTAATTAAAACAAACGGATCTCTATAATATTATTTGAGAAGTCAGTTTCTTATGTGTCGTCATCACCTTAATTTTCATGATGGTTAATTACATTGTTAACCTTAATGAATTTTTTTTTGTTAATTGCCATTATCAAGATTTCTATTTTAGTTTTTATTCATATTTTTTTCTTAAACAAAAGAAAGAAATATCTATATATTTTTAAAATATGTTTTTTCTATTTTTATTTTCGTTTTTAATACATATATATATATATGTGTGTGTATATATAAATAATCATATAAATATCATACAGAAATTAAGTATCAAAAAGTCAATATCTTAAAAGTAAAAATATTAAAACATGTAATTTGACAACAAAAAAATCCCTTTTATATAAATCTCAATTTCATAAAGTATCTGTATATCTTTTTGTTTTTAGTTTTATTTTATAAAATCATACCAATATCATAAAAAAAATTAGTATAAAAGTAAAATTATAATAAAATTATTTTATTTTAAAATATTAATTTTATAATTATTTAAAATTTACAATATGTTGAAACTAATAAATGTAATCTGTTTTATTCTAAAAATTATATTGTAAATTTAATTAAACTTATTGTTTTGAGTTATCAACTGATTATTGTAAGAGAACACATAATTATTAAATTTAAGAAAATTATGAAAATGTAATGATTTTTTTTTTTTCTATTTGATTTCTATTTCAATTTGATATGGTTGAAGAAAATCTTAAGTGAGAATAATTAATATTTTTTACTTCTAAGAGTATTAGATTTTAATATTATTACTCTAACAAATTTTTCATGATAATAAGTTAATACACCCACCTCCAAGCTAAACCAATTAAAAAATAATGTGATAAATTTACAAAATTTATATTTTAAAGTAATATATAAATAGTTTTAATAATGTCAAAAATATTAATTTGTATATATTATATAACAACAAATGATGTTTTATAATACATGTTTGTTTCAGTTTATATTAGTTTTTCAATTTATAATGAAACTTTCTTTAAGTTTAGTGTTTACTAATTATCTTCTGTAAAATACTTTAGCATTTGTTGAACTTTTATTCAAAATATTTGTTGGAAATTTCTCTCATGTGAAAATATTTTTATAATTAAAAGTATTACATTTCTAACAAAATATTACTTGAGTTTCATATACCATTATATCAAATAATTTAAATGTACCTTAATCATTAATTATCAAGAAATTAAGGTGAACCAAACTCCATACAAATGTTTTCTGGAATTGTTTTTCTATTTAAAGAATAAAAATAAAGAAATAACTAAACTTTTTAATCTTTTTAGTGTTGACTGTATTGAATGAAAGTACATATTTTCCTATCTAATCTAACATCTCATTTTCAGTTTCCACATAGTAACAACGAAAACATTAAAAAAAATATATAGTACTTAAACGTTTAGAGCGTTCCGAGTAAGGTTCTTGACTATCTTGAACCGGAAAGTCTTGACGAAGCAGATGGCGACATGGCGTCTTTCTTGTGATTCTCCAGTGTACTGATGAGGATAGCTCGTCTGGGTTAGCATACTATGTGTATTCCAGTTATAAATATCAAGCAGAACTCCACTGAAACGGAGCATTCAAGGAACCGCTCTTCCTCACGATGATGACATGTCATGAAACCGGATGCTGCTTCTTTCAGTATATCTAAGCGTATCCAGATGTCTTAAGTTGTCTTGATACCAGTCGTGGTTTATTTGAAAAACAAACTACGCTGGAGCGTTTCTTAGTATGTAAGACCTGAATCAGTCTCTTTGCCTAGGAAGCCGGTGTGAGGGAAGTTGAAGATGGTTCGGTTGAATCTTATGCAGTTAAGATGAGTATGTAATGTAACTGGAATTTGGTTGCATCCTCCATGAAAGAGGGAATCTCCACATGTCTTCAAAGTTCTAAGGTTTGTAAGGAATATATTATAATGACTTGGATGAAGCGGAGAGATTGGGGAGTTCGTCATCTTTATTTGTAGGATATAGATTCTTGTCGCTACTAAAACTGCAACACAAAGAACGCAATACAAATCAGCCTCAATCAAACAATTAAGAAAATTACAGAAAAAAGGCAACAAATCTTTTTGTGTAATTTTGTGAAGAATATACACACAAAAAAAGTAACCAAAGTAAGAAACATAATTGTAAAATGCAAAAATTCTTTCAAAACAGCCACAGAAATCGTAAAATAAAATGCCACAAATCAACTAAATCAACAATTTTGCAAGAGACAGAGAGAGATTAATCTAGGTATATGTCAACTACATAAAATAAAATGACAAACTTAACTTACAGTAGCTCTAGTGGCCTCCGAAGGATAGTAAGTGGTGAAGAAGCCATTCAGTTTGAGTATAATATCAGCTCCGCCAAGGGATTGTCTTCTAGAAGACTCGTTGCTAATACTTCTTCCTGAAAAATGAAAAAGTAGCAATTCTAACTAAACCTTGATAGAAAAGGCATAAAGAAGGCTTGAAGATTTGTCTAGTAGATTAAATTTTATATACCTTCAATGCTTCAGATCTTAAAGCTGCGCCAACAGCAAGAACCGCTCCACAGTCTGTCTAGCAGTTCTTACGGCACTAAATCTCCTCTAGACTACTGTGTGAACCTCTAAGAATAGTAACCACAAAATCCAACCTTCAAGTTCGATGCTTTAAACAAAAGCTCTAGTGGAATTGAGAGTAACGACTGGAACTTATACGTTGTTGTATTGCGTTTTCGGTTTGTACCCTCTCTGTGAACTCAAAGAATCTTAGGAATGGGCTTATAGGTGATGTGAAGGATGTTGGAGCAAGAACCGTTAAAGACAGATCTTCAGATGTCAAATTTGATGCCTGCAGAGTTAAAATCTGAAACCAGAAGTAGTATGAGGTACAAAAGGACAACCAAAGACCCCACTGGAAACGCCTTCCATAGTTAATGTATTGTCACATTTAACTTTTCCAAAGAAAGCCTTCTCTTCACCATCTTCCATCCCTTCGTTTAAAGCTTTCTTTATGTAACCTTTAGGCAAACCCAGATTCTAATCCATCACTTCCATCATCTTCCTCGCTAGCTTCATCACTTCTCCTATGTATTCCAACATCGTCTCTCTGTTTTTTGAAGAAAACAGAGTACATATAAAGTTACAACCTTTGAATTCAAATTTGATGTATTTAAAAGCGTTTTAATGTTTACTTGAGGCCAGAAGTGTTGGATGGCCACTCGTTTTGGTTATGGTCTAGGAGAGTGAAAACATCTTCCCAGTCAACGCTTTCGAGCTTCTCTCCAGAGTTTTTCTCAAGCAGTTCGTTGAGCAGCTTCACGGGTGTTGAAGTCTTGGACGCTTCTTCTCTCTCTGTATTTGTAGCAGTCTGAGCTCAGCTCCTTAACTTTGTTCAGAAGGTCCAGTGGAGTCCCATGGCTCACCAGCTACACAGAGAGAACAGAGTGAGACATAAATCTCATGAAAACAGAGAGATAAAGCTCTATTTTTGTGTGTGTGTGTTGGAGATACGAACCTGAAAGAAACCCCATTCTTTGCATGCTTTGGCGATGTCAGAGAGTGTCTTCTCCCTTTCTTCTCCATGAGTGATCGGAAACACATGGAGGCTTGGGAGAGATTCGGGTAATAGGATCGAGAGGCACGGCGCTACGATGTCGATGAAGATTTCTTCGGGGAGAGATGAGATCAGAGATGGCGGTTGGTTCTTCTGTTCCCTAATTTCGGAAGAAGACATCTGGCGATTATACAATCTACCAAATCTCGAATAAAACTCTAGCTTTTTAAGGAATCTGAACATGTATATATCTCTATTATATAGATATGTGATCGGATTTGGCTTTATGAGGGAAGGAGATCGAGTGTTTCAGAAAACGCTTTACGATTCAGTTTCTCAGAAAGAGGTGAGTAGAAGAATTAGAATATGCCTGGTGATCATTATCGGGCCTATATGATGCGAGGCCCAAATGCAATGCTGCTGCGTCTGACGTGGCTCAACGGTGATTTCCTATTGGCTGATTATAATTGATGACGTGGACAGCATGAGAAGAGCTCTTATTCTGCTTTTAGTATTGTATTGATGGTTATATATTTAATACAAAGTCTCAAATGACGAAAAACAAAAAAAAACAATAGGCTGGGCGAAGAAAGTCAATTTGGACACGTGGCCAATCTTGTACCGTCAGATGAAAAAAATCCTCACGACGACTCTCCGGTTTATCATGTGAGTCGATTAATAGAACCGACTTACTTGTTTGTCATGTTCTTAACGTCGCTATTGAACCAGCTTTAACCCGACGATATTTGTAGCAGTTTTCAATTGATTTTTTTTAATTTATTTTTCGATATTTTATCATCGCGTCTGCGTATATAAAGGTCATCGTCTCCCTTCTCTCTCTCTCTCTCTCTCTCTCTCCGCGTTACGCGTCTTCCTCGTGCTTCAACATTTTCCCGAGAAAGTTTCATCTCGAGAAAATTTGGAATGGGGGTGAAAGTAGCACCATACACTTCTCCCTTCCTCCAATGGGCGTCTTCTTCTCAAACCCTAGCTTCCGGCGCCATTTCATCACGACGACAGAGACTGAACCGTCCGTCTCTCTTCGGAACGCCACTACTCTATCGCTCCAAGTCCTGTGAACTATCCAAACCAACCAAAACGCAGTCGTTTCGAAGAGTTTCTAGCGCAAGCTTCTCCGACGAGGAGTTTTCGAAAAAGATCCAAGAGCTAACTCTCAGATTCAACCACGAGAGAGATGCCAACGAGATGGTGCACTTGTCGAGTATCGAAATGAAAGCAAACAGCGTCCATCTCCCTCTCTCCCTTCGTATCATAAAGAAGAAGCCACAATGGGACGAAGGAGTCAAACAAGCCGCGTGCGACTCCATGAGCAAAGCCTTCTCGTCGATGGTGTCCATGATTCAAGAGCTTCAGAGCTTCACGTTACACATGAGAGAGACTCTCTTCTACCAAGACTTGCAAGGGATCTTGGTGCGCGTTAGAGAAGAGATGCACGCATCGTTCGTCTGGTTGTTCCGACAAGTTTTCTCCGCCACGCCTACGTTGATGGTGTACGTCATGTTACTCCTCGCCAACTTCACGGTTTATTCACTCGGTGCCAACTCTGCTTTAGCAGCCGCCGCGACGCCGACCAGCACCGTGGCAGAGGTAGCAACCGTCAGTGAAACAAACGACAAGATCGATTCCTCGGTGGTTAAATCGTTTTTTATTCCATCTCCCACGGTCGACGGTAGCAACAACGGCGGCGGTGGAAACATCAGGCCGGTGTTAAGCGGGACAGATGGTGATGGATTCGATGTACCAGAAGGACCTTCGCGGTTGTCATCTTCGACATTTGGGTCAACGATTAGTACAGAGACATCAGTGTCGGGACAAGATGAAGTTAGGCTGTGGAACTCGATTGTGGAGGAAGCAGAGGAAATGCAGTACAATGTGTTGGATCACGAGACGAGGAAGTGGTTCGTGTCTCCTTTGGATGCTCGAGTGGAAGCAGAGAAGGACATTGATTACTTCAGAACAGAGCTTCTCTACCAAACAGGACTGTCTCAAGAGCCTGATAATCCTCTGCTTCTTGCTAACTACGCTCAGTTCCTCTACATCGTCTCCTATGATTATGACAGGTAAATAAACATTTTTTACTTTCACATTTTGTTCATCTTAGATTTTTTTTAGCTTCAGTAAACTCGAAGTTAGGATCGAATCTTCCTTTAAGATTCTTTTGTGAGCCTGCAAGTTGATGCTAACAGTCAAAAGTAGGAGCAGTACTCGATGATATTTCTTTTCACTAGTGGGCATTTTTGTGGAAATTGAATTTATTATTTTAAAGCTTTAAATTGTCATAATAATTGATATATAACCGACCAATAGAGCTGAACCATTTATTTTCCTCTTCGAGTAAAGAAGACAGAACATAAAAATATCTATTGGAATAAATAAAGGAATAAGTTTAGTTCTAGGCTTCTAGCCAACGAGCTTTGGGTCTTTGAGGATCGATGGTGGAGTTTACGGTGGAGTTTTGAAGACTCCCAACCAAATTCCAACAAGAAAAAGGTTGATCTGTCCAAAAATCTCTACCTCAGAATCTGTCCTCTAGATCTATTTCCCACCCACTCGAATTAACCCATGTTTTTGTCATTTTGGCTTTAATTCATACCTAAATTATTACTCTATCCGTTTCACAAAAAATAAAAAATATTTTTTACACAAATTTAAAAATAACTAATAGATTTATTTTTTTGTTAATTATCCATAGTTAACTCACAGTATTTAAAACATATATATTTATTTACAAATTAATATATTTTGGAATAAATATTAAACTTAAATTAAGTATAAATTATATTAAAATTTTAAATGACATTCTTGTATAACAACAAAGTGTCAAAATTACACCTTTTGCAAAACAGAGATAGTATTTGTAGTTTAGGTAATTGGTCTAGTATTTTATTAGACTATCTCCAAATATTCTTTTATTTGAAGAAAATATCAAAATATGAGAAAAAAAATCTTCCGTTTGTATCATTTTGAAGTAAAAATAGATCTATGTATAATAAATCTTCAGAATTTTACTATTCACAACATCATTTTACTTTCAGAATTTTTATTTACAAATTAATTCTTAAAATTTTATATAGTTTAGGTTTATATGTAGAATAAATCATTATATATTTAATTAAGGGGAAATTACAGGTACCATTTTTCATTTTTACCACCACTAATGAGACATTTTCAAAAATACATTCTTCATTAAGTGACAAAAGATTCTTATGCCTTATTATTTATATATAATAAATTATTATTTAAATAAAATAAAAAAAATAAATAATAATAAAAATTAAAATAAAAAAATTAAAAAAAATAAAAAAATAAAAAAATAAAAAATAAAAAATAAAAAATAAAAAAATAAAAAATAAAAAATAAAAAATAAAAAAAATAAAAAAATAAATTTATGTTTTCGAATTATATACTTTTTCAAATTCAAACTTTTTTATAAAAAAACAAATTTTTGAATTTTTTTTTTTTCAAATTTGTTTTTGAAAAATGAAAATAATGTTTGAAACTATTTTTTAAAATATTTTACATATTTTTTAAATATTTATATATTTATTAGAATTATAAATTTCAGATTCCAAAAACCTTACCCCACCCCTCAACTCTAAACCCTAAGTCTAGATTAATTAACCCTAAGGGTATAATTGTATTTTACCCTTCATTAAAAGTGAAGGTAAAAGTGGTTAGTGTAAACATGAAAAGTGGTACTATGAATGTGGTATTTGTGGCAATTTCCCTTTAATTAAAACTAAATTTGTTTATATAATAAAAATTAATTGGGTAATTTAAAAAATAAAATAAAATAAAAAAAAGACTACTAAAAGTAAAGTAACTATTAATAATATTTGATATGTTATTTTTGAAAAAATGAAAAACAAATTGGAGAAAAATTTGAACTTATTTTGAGGGAAAATATGAAGGGAAATCATTGGAAATTTTATTAATTTAGTTTTTAAGTATTTTGGTATAGAGATGTATGAACAGTATATGTATTTATGCTTTTTTTTTGGGTTTTAGTTTTTTTTTTTAGATTCTCTGTTGGGATAATACTATTGGAAATTTTCTAATATCTAACACATTTGGATTTATTTTGAACACAGTTCAGGTTTTTCCGATAATTTTAGCTAATTTAAAACAAATTTCAAAATTAATAAATTTGGGTAAATAATTATGATAAAAAGTAATTTTGTATATCTCAAATAAAAATATTGGTTACTTTGAATAGTTTATTTTTAGGGTAATTTTTAATAGAATATTAGTTTACTAAGAAAAAAAAGATATTTGGTTACTTAGTTTATTGACATTATTCAGAAATTTTACTCGATTGGTCGGTTCATGTAATATTCCAAGCCTTGACAATAAATATTGCCAAAATGTCGCATTTCTTTTCCAATTTGGTTAAACACTCTTCTAACCAATCATTTTTGATATCATGACTAATATTGGCTAGATAATTATGTCACATTCTATCACCATTACGCTATTCACAATCATCATATGATTCTTTGGGCTTGTATTCATCTCATCTTTATATGTTCCACATGTGGTACTTATCTCTTGTGAATTAGTGTCTCATGTGATTCCATATGATAACAGAGCAGAGGAGTACTTCAAGAGAGCAGTAGGAGTGGAACCCAAAGACGCGGAGGCGCTGAGTAAATACGCCACGTTCTTATGGAGAGCACGGGATGATCTTTGGGCGGCCGAGGAAACTTTCTTGGAAGCAATCGATGCCGATCCCACCAACTCTTTCTACGCCGCTAATTACGCTAATTTCTTATGGAACACCGGCGGTGATGAGACGTGTTTCCCTCTCGAGGAGTCTCACGAAGACAACATCTAGTCAGAACTGTCCAACATCAAGTCTAAACGTTCCATACCAACTAATGAATATATATACATAAATATGTGCATATAAATGATGTATCTGCGTGTTTGCCATGGGCTATGTCCCAAACTAACAGTGATGAAAAGAGTTTAAATCATTTTTGGTTGTGCTTTAGCCTTCCACCGCTTCGGCTTTATGGGGATTCTCTTGCGCCTATGTCGTGGTACTACGAGGGTACATTCAATACATTTCGTTTATTTGGTTGGCAAATAGGATTTTGTCACATTACCAAAATGGTAACGCAGCTTCAGCAGGTTCGGTTCTACCTCATTTATTTGCTATGTATTTGGTAATGGCCATATCCTCTAACCAATTGAACATTCCTAGTGTTATTAATTCTGCCTTTTCGAGGTTTATGTGCAACATGTAAAAGCTTGTATTCGACCTATCGATAAAATTAACAGTCAAAACAACTCGTTAAACAAGCAGACAACAGATTTGTCTCTAATTTCTCCACTAAGAGAACTTGGGAGCAGATACGAGGAAACCACCAACCATGCACCTGGAGCAAAGGAGTCTGGTTCTCTCAGTCCACTCCAAAATACTCTTTCTTACTTTGGATTGCTATTAGGGGAAGGCTTCAAACACTTGATCGTATGCAACAGTGGTGTGATGGGCTTAATACCACTTGTGTTCTATGCAATGTCGCTCAAGAGTCCTGCGCCCATCTCTTCTTTGAGTGTCACTACTCAGAGCAGGTGTGGAAAAAGCTTGTGGGGGGTATCATGCGAGACAGATACACCGCAGATTGGAATGACCTTATTGGAATTATAGCAAATCCCGGCTACAATCCAACTGAGACCTTTCTCTTTAGGTATAACTTGCAAGCAACTGTGCATACGATTTGGAGGGAGAGAAACTCGCGTAGGCATAGTGAGGAGTCACACGATGTGGCAGTTTTGGTCAAGTTCATTGACAAGGCAATCAGGCTGAAGCTACTTGCAGTTAAAGGCAAAGGGCATAAATATCTTGAAGAGGGTCTCATGGCTTGGTTTGGATCACGAGAAGGCTGAGAGGAGGTTTAAAAAATAGAGTCTCTGATTTTTTGATTCTTTGTACAAAAATAAAACAGTAGCATCAGTTGTAATACAGTTTTGGCTGAATAAATTTTACATTCATTCAAAAAAAAAAACAACTCGTTAAATTCATGTGTTGGGCGTAACCGGAAAATATATGATAGCAGTTGGTCTTGGGTACTAGGCTGGTTGCGATATGGTAAACTCCAATGCCGTAGACAGCGTAATATATAGAATTAGTTGAGGAGACCAGGATACATCATACTTGCTTGCCTTGAGACAGAATGTCTCACTTTTACCAAAGAAAATGCAGAGATCCCCAAGCAATCTTGCCTAAATACCATGAATCTTTTGGTCCTGTCGATGGAGAACAGGAAAAGAGTGACGGCTTTAGGAGTGATGGAGATTGGGACGAGAGTTTTTGAACACAAACCTGAGTAAAGGCCGTGACTGGACCACTCGAGCTTGGTTTACTAGCTCCTCCCTTCCTGCTTCCTAGGAGCCTTTGCAACTTCATTCGACTTTACAAATATCTCAGAAAATGAAATCGTATGATTCACACTCTTTCAATTCTCTAAAGCTACAGTAATTCCAAGAGATATTTCTTTCAACGTCAACTTTCTAACAAAAGCACTAAATATAATCTTAAAGTGTTGCTGTATCATTACAATATTAACTTTTTCAGTCACAGTTGTCTACCATATACTTTCTTTAAACACAGGAAAATAAAAGAATGATCAAACTAGTGGTTAACTTAACCCCTCCCTCTATATGATTTGGGAATATGAATTTTTTACTCCCTAAGACACTTTATGACTTTAGATTTACAATAAAAGACACTTTCCACTTGAGAGGCACATTCTTAGTATTGTTTGTCCATCATACCCTTCTTTCAACTCAAAAATTACATTTTCTCTTGTCTCTCTAAGTCTGGATGCATCTGTCGTTATCAATAAATAAACTGGGTATACAAATTACTGAATCAAGAATACTATCCCTAAGTGGCATCAACCTAAACAAACCTTCTTCTTTCCTCTCTTCATCATGTCTTCATCATTCCCAAGTTTCTCTCCGAAACATTTCTTTTCTATTTTATTGAGATTTGAAAAGGAAAGAATTATGACAAATACAAATCTTTTGTAATGAAGATTTGAAGGAGATATTTAAAAATTGAGAGATTAATGGTGGAGGCTTGGCGAAATGGGTTTCGAGAGGCGGTGAATTTGAAACCTCTGTTCGTGACGATCTACACGACGTAATCATCGGCACTCTCATCTCCTCTTTTTATGTATTCTCTGTCATTTACTCTTCCACGAACGGCTCCGCCTCATGGTTCTCTTCTCCTCATTTTTCCAGTAACCTCTTTCTCTTTCTCCGTCTATACATTTTCTCTGTTAAAAAAGTTAGGATCTTTTTGTTGTTATGAGTTTGATTTCAAATTCTGTTAATCAATTCTCGTTTTTGTTTTGTTAGATTTTTAGTGTTGTTGTGGATTTCAAAATCCAGATCTGGAAAGTCTTATTTCAAAATCCAGATCTGCAAAAGATGTGTACTGGTAGCGTGTGGATGGGGGTTGCGTGGATAGGCGGTGTGTGGATAGCTGGAGCGTGGATGGGTTATGTATAGATGGTTGAATAGATCTCTGGTGACTAGATGACTTCTAGTGATGTCTTGCTTGGTGAAGTGGTTGCAGGTGAGCCGTCCACAACCAATGTCATGCTTATGTGTTGTTGATTTGATACCCGTACTCCACCTTTATTGATTCAGTTAAGAGGTGATGTAAAATATGTTCATCTTTTGTTGTGCTTCTTGTTTCATTGGTTCTTATTGTACAAATATAATGAATGATCATCTCAAATTGTTGCTTTATTAATGTACTTTTTTTTTGCTACTCCACAAAAATAGTTTTATCAATCTATTGATAGTGGATCTATGATATCCACGATTAATCCATCCACAGTTTGTATATCTACAATTCATTGATTCAAACAATATCACTCTTACTATTTAATCAATATTATTTATACAAAATATAGATATAAAAGATATGTACGTTAAAATTGTTTGTCCATAACTTACTCTCTCCACAAACAAAAACATTTATATATCTATGTCCACAAATATTTATATATCATTCATCCATGTCCACAAACATCTCTTCCTTCTCATTAAAGGGTAAAATTGTCAAAAAATCACATAGTTTTCACCAGAAAGTGTGTCAAATGTGAGAAGTGTCTCTCATTGTAAAGGAAAGACAAAAAGTGTCCTTTAGTGTAACCAACTCATGATTTGGTCTCGTTCTTATGTTTTCCAGTCAACATCTATTAGATTCGGATTGTTACAGAGATAAAATCTACTATACATCAGAAACTACTAAACTTCAAATGTTTCATTTGGACGATAATTTTAAATATCCATTATTCATTTGTCACATTAAATTCCATATAATTCATTTGTCACATAACCTCTCAAAAGATGCTTGGATCATATTGAAATCCACCACAAACATTGTTATCATCTAAATCGTTCACACTTCACAATTACTTCTGAACCAAACCTCACAGCACAAGTTTGTAACACAATATAAACACACACGATCATACGCTTACACAGTATAGACTATCACAAAACAAGGAAGCACAGCCCTTGGATTAAACACCAGAAGCTCCTCATCGTCGATCCTCAACAGGGCCCCACTCTTGCTCCCACTCCCTTGCCCAACCAGAGAATCATACCCTCCGCCACTCTTGTCCACGTCATCATCCGCAATCAAATCACACCCGACCCGACCCGCTACCACCCGACAAACCAGCATGGCCCGTTTCACGTTCATAAACCCAAACTCCTCCTCCACCTCCTCAGGAACCGCCACGTGTCCTCTCCACCCCGTCGCGAACGTCGCGATCCCGTCGAGCTTCGGCGAGAATCCGGATCCGATGATCCCGCAGATGCTGCAGTACTGATGACCGCAGAGACCGGAGCTACCGTTCTGCCCTAGGCTACACATGAACGTCGAGCAGTAGAATCTCAGGAGCTCGTTCCCGTCGACGACGCACCGCTCGTCGTCCCACCGTCCGTTCCCGCTGCCGCGAGCGGCTTTCGCCTTGACGAACTCGCGATACTCCTCGAACCTCGCGAGAATCTTCGGGCTGTTGTGGATTTTCAGGATCCGGTGGATCTCCGGGATCTTCTTGTTGTCGCCTTGCTCCGGCCAGCCCGATTTGAATATGATCTTCACGATGTTGGTGCTCGACTCGCCGTCGACGAGCTCCGAGACGGCGTGTTTGATCGCGATGTGGTGCTCGAGGAGGGTTGTTTTGGGGAATATCTCGCCGCACGTCGTGCAAGGGAAGATCTCGCTGCGGAGAGGGAGAAACGGGGGAGAATCCGACGAGGAGATATCCGAGAACCCGTTTTCGGTACGGGTTTCCGGGTCGGGTTGTACGAGAGTGACGAGGGAGTTCTGAGACGATCTAGCGGAGGTCAGAGTCGTTAAGGGGCCGTTAGGGTGTGTTTGGTTGCGGGATTTGGATATCCTCGTCGTGGATAAGAAAACCCGTTTTAAGTACGTCCAAGAAGAGGATAAACCGGAACCGGAAGTGACCGTTCTAAGCTTCTTCTTCTTCCTCCTCTTCTGTCTCAAGTCACCTCCTTTGGGGAAGAAGAAACAGCCGACGAAGAGAAAGAAGAGAGAGAAGAAATGCTGCCGTAACAACGACCCTAGTTTTCGCGCCGCCATTCGCGAGGGTTGTTACTGAGCTTTTAAGACTTTGGAACTGGTCTGAAGAGAGAGAGAGAGAGAGAGAGAAGCAGATGAAGTTTAGTGTTTTGCAGTTTTACGCCATTGGAGAGAAGTCAGAGTTGTAAAGAAGAAGAAATGATGAAGAAAAGAGTGTAAAGGTGGTATGAAGACAGGAGAGATACTAAAGGTGTAGAAGAAGAGTAGGTGCGACGCTATTTTTATGTCTTTTTTTACTTTTTTATTTTTTCTATTAGTATTTGCCAGAATATTTGTCTCCCCACTTAGGTTTAATCTTTTTTTGTATGTTTATACGAATCTTACGATGCATTGATTACTGTGTGTGTGTGCATATGAGTGAGTGCGCATTGTTTTTCCCTTCATTGGATTTATAGAATATGCCATGATCTCTCATATCTTAGTTTTGTATTAACATAACATGGCTGTGTCCATCGAATACTCTCGCAATTTAGATGAAAGTTTTCATTTGTTTTCTTTTTAAATAGTTAAACTCGGATCTATCAAAAACACAGATCTAACATAAGTACAGCCCACAGATGAACATTTTCTCGGGTATTCAAATGAGCCGTAAACAATGGACTCATATCTGTTTGGACACATATGGAATTAATATTTTCGTAGTAGACCAAAATCGATATATGGCCTGAACCAATATGGTAATTTCTTCTTTAATGGAAATCACTATACCACCACGATGTGATTAAATTTTCGTTTGTTCAATAAAATGTTAACAAATTCTTATTTTGTTTTCATATATTATGTACCACCAATTTAGTTAACCTTTTTTCTTAATCTAAGATCATCATTATACACATAAAAAGATTAATGAATTTTAGTTAATGTTCCAGTAAGAAATAACAATTTCAAATGAGGTCTGGGGTATTCATTATTGATATTTTACTTGACTTCACATATATTTACATAGAGAACTGATATCTGAATGTTTTAATTTTTTTTCTTTTTTGGTAAAGTCTGTCTCTGTCGTCTCCGCGCATGTATTATAGAGTGGATTGATTATTACACTGTCTGACCCTAGTTTAAAATACTTTCCGACTAATGTCATGGGGTGAATTTATCATCTGTTACGATCCATCATTTATATCACTTAGACCGAACCTCAAACCTAAACTGGCAAAGTGATGATAATTTATTTTAATTTTTAATTACTATATACTTTATTTTTTTCGTAGTTTAACTACTATATACTTTATAATCATTTTATTCTTTCTATTGATCATAATCTTTTTTCCATTTGTTCTCAATTTTATAGTACGATGTTATCTACTATTAATTATTGTATTTGTAAGAAATAATTTATTGTATTTGTATAGAGTTGATGTATTTACAGAAGCTAAACTCAAAATTTTGGAGGAGGAATCCAAGGCTACCGAATTATTTTATGAATATTAATATCTGGTTTCACAAATTTTGTTGCTTAGGATATAGACGTAGACAGAGGAACACGTGCACATGTCTCATTTATAATCTAAGCTCATCAATGCATACATATGTTTTCTTAGATCCATGCACATATATATCTACTAATGCATATGAATATGATCGATCATAACTAATTAGTAAAGAAAATACAGGCTACTATATTACTGATAAATGTTTAAATTCAGGTTAGTATAGGGTCATAGGCTTTTGTGATTATACAGAACATGACAAAAATATAGGTTAAGGTTTCGCTTTCAGGGGAAACAACGAAATAACCAAGTGGCGCCACTTAAGGGTGCTACATAATATCAAATGGTTTTATTCTTTTAGTAGTAATAGCCGAAACATGTAGAATGTAAATGTCATCACCTTCTTGTTTTATCTTAATCAATCGTGATTAGATGATGGTCGTTCCAAGCGAATACCACCTTTGTACAAACGAAGAACGTATGTCTTTGCTTTTAATACAACTAATTAAAAAAATTTGGTATATATATGTCTTCTAGCTAATAAATATGGAAATAAAGATAAACGGTAAGAAAGTTCGTGACGAATGATTGAAATGGTGAATGATAATTGAAGAAGTGGGCCACGTGAGGAAGTATGTACTTTTAAAGCGGGGCATTACGAAGCCCTTCCTGTCTCCATCCACATGGAAACGTTTGTTTCTTACGGTCTTGCCTTCTACTTTGGTGGTACGGTCCTGATAAGTAACATGCGACTGTAATTATTGTATTGTCTTGTGGGTGTGATTGGTAAACTTGTACCGTAGCATGGCTGCGCGCGGTTATTGTGACTAATCGATCAAATTAATGGTAACCCAAAGTCGGAGGAGAACAAAAGTGGTACGAAACCCTTACCGTTTTAATGTTTTATACCATCTATGGAATTAGATTTGAACCTTTTTTACTGAAATACTAAAACTTAGCTAGGTTTTCGCTTCCACCTTAATTATTACTCCCGTTGATCTACGTCTAGAATTGTCCACGGACCATATTGCTCCGTTCCGCATGCAACACTTTCCTCATTAAGTAGGTTATTTTAGTTTCATGATATAAAATACATTGGTGAAAACATAGATAGTTTATGTTTTTACTATGAAGAGTTATGTATTATACTGATATCAGAAATTTTACTTCGAGTTTAGATTTGAGAAGACCTCGTTACTACAAAAAGTTATATGTTACCTATGGAATTTGTATCAAAGGCAGTCAGCATTATTAACTTCGTCTAAATGGATAACGCATGCAGAAAGGAATTATTGGACGATAGACAATAATAATGATTACTTACATAAACATAAAATAAGGAAAAGTGATAGTCATAAAGCCTAAGCTACGGAGCACTTGAGGCTAGACAAGAAGGGACACCTTCGATGAGTGAATCTCTGCCGCACCACAATCTTGCATCATTCTCATCCCTTGCTCTTGGACAATACAATTAATACAATAAAAGCTAAAACGTTTTTTTTCCTAATTTTGGTCTTGCTACATCTTTAGTTCTTTTTTTCCCATATATAAATGATTCAATTATTATTTTTGTACATTCACTAAATTACAAAACTGTAGGTAAGTGGTCATATATGTTGGAGACGGTTTTATTAGAAGTATATGGTTTTGGGTTTGCGCATAGTACAACAGAATGTAGTTTATCATCTAACAGTTAGTTTATATGGGAAGATATGGGCTAAACACAATATTTAAGATGGGCAGTAGATTATGGAGATATAATCATGTAGTACAATTGGCTTTCACAAGCTTATATATTTACGACCATGCTATACCCATTAATTATTGCGATGAAGTACATTGTCAACTTCGGCTTAAAATACATGTGTGTTTTTTCACAAACATATGTACTAATATCCTGGGTGGCATGTTCTATTTATATGAATGACGTTGTATACTTTTAAAAGCATCTCTAACAAACCATAAAACCCTCAAATTTATGGTTGTTGACTCTCAAAAACCTTTAAATCCTAAAATTTTGAGGATCTAAACAGTGAAACCTCAAAATACTATTTACTAGTCCAGTTATTTACCAAAAAGGCATTTCTCACTCATACAAAGTTAACCAAATATAAGTATAAGCAATGGCTTGCGCCCACTACTCTGATATTTGTTTTGTCAACAAACGGACAACCAAATAATATGGCTATTAATGTTTTGGACGGTTAGTTTTTACGTAAAAATATATACCCGCACTAGATTTTAATTAAATTAATTTCCGGATTAAATATTCTTTGCCATCTTTGTTAACGCAATTAGTGGGGGGGTGGGGGGGGGTATAGTTTTACCTTTGGATCCTGCCTTTATCCCCACATAAAAGTCGGTCATTGTTCATATCTTTAAATATTATATCACGTACGGATAATAAATATTTGTAGGCACTACCGAATTATTTGCATTTCTATTGTTTTGATAGGCCTACTTCAAAAGCTAGCTTTCTCTCTCGTCTCTATTCTCTCTCTAAAACTTTTCACAGAGAAGAGAGAAAGCTTCCGTTTGTGTTGCTCGCCGGTTCTCTCTGGCCACGACTCCCGTCTATCGGGCTCTTGACTCTGGGTTGAGGTGGCTTCTATAGCATCTCATCGCCGGTTTTGACTCCGGGAAGTGATGGCTCCAAAAGCATCTTCTTCGCCGGCTACTCTTGGAGTTTTTTCTCCAGGATTCCGTTCGATCGCCGCTTCTGTTCTTCTCTGTCTCGACTGACTCTTGATCTAATCCGTCGATTGTTCTTTCCTATCCCTTCAGGAGGTCGTTTCATCTTCAAGCTTATCAGTATCATTAAAGATGTCCGATCAATCATGCAGAAAAATCGATGTTTGTTTTTAGATCGATTGAAGACAGTTGTTTTCTCTCCCGAAGTGTTCGATTTGTCAGATTAGCCTTATCGACAGTGATTTCCGGTGAGAGTTGTTCGGTTTGAGCAGCTTCTTATTCGGCTTGCCTCTCCTATTCGGTGGAGCTCCGTCGTCGCGGCTCGTCTCTGACACCGGAGGAAGATGACGGTCCCTTACCTTGATGCGTGTCTCTTGTACGCAGGGCGTACGTCCACGTGGTGGGTGATGAATCTCTCTTCCCCTACGGTTTCCTCTTGCTGGGCTTCATGCCTCAAGAGTTTCCTTAGTTTGGGCCTTCGTGTTGGGCCTTTGTGTTGGTCTTGTTGTTTTGCCCATCTTTGGGCTTTTTCTTTGTATTATACAGTTTATGTTTAATAAATCTTCAGTGAAAAAAAAAAAAAAAAAAAAAAAGTAGGCCTACTTCAAAGTTCATAAGGTTTGCCTTTCTTTTGACTTCAACAATGTTTTGCCAATTCATGATATTTTTTTAATTCTGGAAAAGTTGAACAACTAACAAAAGTGTAATCTCGCAATTTCCGGCCTGTAAGCTTATTTATTTGGGCCAGATATGGGCTTTATGCTAAGGTAACTTTCTTAGTCCGGTTACCTCCTCCAATAATTCAGTTAACCGTTATACTTCCCGTTAGATTATGACATCTTCACCGAACCAATAGTGGGACCACACGTGTCGTCAACTCAGCCACGAACTTGAAAAAAAAATCTATTCATTTCTCTTAAGAGAAAAAAAGAACCGAGAAACTGAGAAGAAGAAGAAGAGGTGGAGACAAGAAAAAAAAATCAAACTCGTCATGAACGCGAGAGCTCTTCTCTACTCCCCGAACCTCCACCCTCTCTACACTTCAAATCGTCCACCTGAGACCTCTCCTCGCAACCGCCGGACTCTAAAACCTGATCCGAAGTCGTTACGGATATGGATTCACCAGCGGAACAGGTCCAGCGTTTTCCGGGTGCTAGTTCGGAGCTCCGACAAGAGAGAGAGCAGTAACTCGTCGTATGCAGAGACTATAAAAGAAGGTCGAGAGATAGTGAACGGAAACGGCGTCGTATCGGATTCGCTAAGCTCGGTTCCATGGTGGGAAGAGTTTCCGAAGCGGTGGGTGATTGTGCTTCTCTGTTTCTCAGCTTTTCTTCTCTGCAATATGGACAGAGTAAGTTTTCCTTCAGTGGAATTTAAAAAGGAATTTGCTAAAATTAGGATTTCGTGGAGTTGCTAATTTTGGAAAGATTATGTGTTGAGACAGGTGAACATGAGCATAGCAATACTTCCCATGTCGGCTGAGTATGGTTGGAATCCAGCAACAGTTGGGTTGATTCAGTCTTCCTTCTTCTGGGGTTACCTTCTCACTCAAGTAAGCTTTGTCCCCTTAGATTCTGGAGGCTGTAAACTATTTAGTAAAAAATGTAATAATTTTTTTTTACAAATTAAGGAACTTGTGTCTATGTAAATTTTTCTAGAAATTTTAAAAAATTGAACGCTAGAGGCAAATGTTTTATTCGGCGACCGGTCCTCCTGGTCGTCACTATTCCATAGATTCTTTTTTTGGAGGAAACTAATATTATATGCTGTGGTTTTGGTTATGAAGATTATGGTTTCGACTCATAACCTGCTAGCAATCCAAATAAAATAGATCTTGAGCAGTTGAATCAATAAGTGTGTACTACTTGTTGATATGACAGATAGCTGGAGGGATATGGGCAGACACGGTAGGTGGCAAAATGGTTCTTGGATTCGGCGTTGTATGGTGGTCCATCGCTACAATACTTACTCCTATCGCAGCCAAACTCGGTCTCCCGTTCTTGCTCGTTGTTCGTGCTTTCATGGGAGTTGGCGAGGTTTGTTCTCAGTCTTGGATTGTGTGTGTTTGATAAAGGAGAGGAGTTAAGATCTATCTTATCTTTGGTGTCTTCAGGGTGTTGCGATGCCTGCTATGAACAATATATTGTCCAAGTGGGTGCCTGTGCAAGAGAGAAGCAGATCTCTCGCGCTTGTTTACAGCGGAATGTACCTTGGATCCGTCACCGGTTTAGCCTTTTCGCCTTTCTTGATTCATCAGTTTGGTTGGCCTTCAGTGTTTTACTCTTTTGGGTCGCTTGGAACTGTGTGGTTGACTCTCTGGCTAACTAAGGTTACACTTCTCTACTGCTCTTTAACTATTTTCTGGATCCAAATGTAATGTGTTTTGTTACTAACTATAGGCAGAGAGTTCACCAATTGAAGATCTATCGTTGCTCCCTGAAGAAAGGAAGTTGATTGCAGACAACTGTGCCAGCAAAGAGCCGGTGAAGTCGATCCCGTGGAGGTTGATATTGTCGAAACCGCCGGTTTGGGCTCTTATTGGTTGCCATTTTTGTCACAACTGGGGAACGTTCATTCTCTTGACCTGGATGCCAACTTATTACCATCAAGTCAGTTATATTACTGCTTTTTTTTTAATTATTATTAATGTTTTTGTCTTTTGTGATTATTGATCTCATGGACATGGTGAGAGGCAGGTGTTGAAGTTCAACCTAATGGAATCAGGACTTCTCTCAGTATTTCCATGGCTGACAATGGCGATTTCTGCAAATGCTGGAGGATGGATCGCTGATACACTCGTTAGCCGAGGTTTCTCCGTTACGAATGTCCGCAAGGTACCTGTGTGTGTATCCTGGATTCTTCAGTCCTTTTCAAATGCAAATCTAGTTAAAGGAACTCTTTGATTTTATGATGGATTCACAGATAATGCAAACAATTGGGTTTCTTGGACCAGCGTTCTTTCTAACACAGCTGAAACACATTGATTCTCCTGCAATGGCCGTTTTGTGCATGGCTTGTAGCCAAGGGACTGATGCCTTCTCCCAGTCTGGTTTGTACTCTAACCATCAAGACATTGCTCCAAGATACTCTGTAAGTGTAATCAATCACTCTTTTTAAGTCTTAACCAACCGTGTCAGGGATGTTGATGTTGCTGTTGTTGTGGTTAGGGAGTGTTACTTGGTTTGTCTAACACAGCTGGAGTACTTGCCGGAGTTCTTGGCACAGCCGCCACTGGTCACATCTTACAACACGGTTGGGAACACTTCTTGATTTCTTACAAAGCTTTGTTAAATATTTTAAAAAATTCTTACCAATGAACGAAACTAAGAATGACATTGAATACCTCAGGTTCTTGGGATGACGTTTTCACGATTTCGGTCGGTCTTTACCTTGTCGGGACTGTCGTTTGGAACCTATTTTCAACCGGAGAGAAGATCATTGATTGATCCGTTCCGAGAATAGTGACAAACTAGCGAATAGTTCAGCTCCAAGACCTTCTTCAGGTGGCCAGGCTCTAAATATACACATATTACAAGTCTGAGAGCTTGCCGGAATATCCTTTTTTTTGCCGGAAAATTCTTCAGGAAATTTCTACTTGTCAATTTAGGCCAAACGCACATGAATAATACTTTATGTAGATTAAAGAAGATATACAGATGATTTTTTTTTTGTACATAAACGAAGCTCACACTTTCTAAGCTTCCCAAGATCACTTACGTTACATAGTTCTCTCTATATAGATTTTAGTATATATAAACATTACATGCAGTTCTCTAATATGATATTCCTTAGGCAAAAAGAGTGACTGAGGAATAGAGTCTTCGAGATTATGGGCGTAACTAAAAGCTTAAGATGTACGGCAACTGGCGGAACTTGATCTTGTGAACGAGGTCGAGGAGTTTATGAACTGTATGCAGTCTTCTATAGCCTCTGATCTACAGGTATCATTAGCCACAGAGATGACGGAAGGCTGAGATCTACCGGTGGAAGAAGCCTTCAACGGTGGAGATCTCTTCTTCTTATTCTTCCTCATCACCACTAGACGTAACCCTTTGACGAATTTACAGCTGAGATGCTTGATCAGCCTTGCTGCCGTGACTTCTGTTTTTCTCGGCAGCCTCAAGCCACAGCTCGTTGTGCGTCCCGGGCTCTTATAATAAGGTCCCTTGGCTGAGGATTGCTTACCAGAAGTTACTGGTTTAGTGTTTGCATTGCACCGTTTTGTTCCTGTAGCCGACATGTTTCTAGGGAGTAAGAGCAGTTTACGAGAATAGAGTTGAGAGTATGGGATTTATATATACAAAGGGATTGATGCTGAATACAGTTGCCTAATAGAGTTGAGATAGAGACCAGACTGAGAGGCCATGATTATTAATAATGTATTAATAACGACATGATTACACTTAAGCTATGATTACTGAAGAGCTAAAATCAAGTACAAATAAATTAAACAAAGTAGGTGAGTTCAATTTCAAACTTGTGAAAAGATACTTTATGTGGGAAAGAATTGTAATAACTAACATATAGAAAGATATCAAAAACTCTTAACGCTGAAAATTAGGAAAACAAAGCAAAAGAACAGGAAAACAAAGCAAAAGAACAAGACTTTGTCTAGTTTTTTCTACATTTCCACTATGGAAAGTAAGTATACAGTGGTCCACTACAACCATTTGTTTAAGCGAAAGAAAAGTTCTAATAAACAACCTTTCGGTATGGTTCCCCTCTGATCATCACTCAGGTGTGTGCATAGAAAGAAATGTGTACAAGTTCTTTTGACTCTCGGAAAGGACAACATAAACTCACCTTTATAGATCGCAGATACCTTTCTTGAACCAGAGGCTAATAAAACGAGGTCAATGGTGAGTACACGAATATCAGAAAGCAAATAGTAACCAAGTCAGTGCTATGGCTTAAACTAATCACCATCATAATCTGTTGGGAGCAGTGATAGGTTCTTTACATATGAGAACATTCAATTAGGAGCAGAAAAATAATCTATGCATGACTGGCCCAATCTTAGATGCGAATAGCAGCAGATAATCTATATCTATGGCTTATTTCAAAATGCAAATATGGACAGAAGGTATACAAGATTTACTCTATTAAGTAAGATCGATGTTTCATAATGCAAACATCGATATCTTACTTTGGAACATAAAAGATCTATTAGAGTTTGATAACTCACAAGTCACAAGTATTCAACTTTATCGGGACTAACTTCCCGAGTGGGAAGAAGATTTAACTGAGTGGAAACGTGAAATGCATGTTAAATGTACTTATAATGGAGTTCAACTATCCGAAACAGAATTTCCACGAAACTGGTTAACGGATGGTATTCAGATAAAAATCCTATTTCCGTTTTATCTTAAACCTTGGCATAAATATAAATTACTACAACGACCTATGTACATTTTCACACTTGATGAGTATATGATGATTATACAAAAGAGAAGCAAAGAAACGAAACAACTCACGTTCTTGATCTTCAAGCATTGTTCACTAGCAAAACCTCGGAACCTAAACTCAGATTCTGATCCAAGAACCCCCTAACTTCATCTTCCCCTTTAAACGGCCTTGGCACAACGAGATCACTATCCAAGTTATACCAGACTCCATTGATCTTCCTCATCACAACCCAATGCCTGCTTCTCCAAATCCCACCATACCGTTTCACAGGAACATTCAGCACAACACCCATTAGGTTATCTGCACCAAGATCGATCGAAGAAGCTCCATGGCGCTTATCATGCCAAGCAACACTCTTGCCTTTCCCTTCCAGAGCTGCGATCATCACGTTCACGTCGTAGTTCCCTGTGAGCGTGTTGTGGTGAGGCTTGAGGAGGAAGGAGAGAGGCGTCGTCCACGTTTCTTTGTTCGGGTCATCGGCCACGAGGCTCTCCGCGATTGAGTTCAAGCTTTCCCGTGTGAATGCGTTCTTGTCCTACACTCAAAATCAAAATCAGATCTCAAATCTCACATTATCATCATCGGTGATTTGATACTGAGAAGGAGAGATCGGATCACCTGAAATAGATTGTTGAGGGAGTGCAGGAGGCAAAACTGAAGTCTTTGTCGCTCGTGATAGATCTGAGATTCGCTTCCCTCCATCTCTCCGGCGGAGAAAATAGGCTTTTATCTTGAGAAACTAAGACGTCACGCCGGTAAAGCTCGTCTCTCAGTTTCCAGATGATGAAGAGTGAAGACGATAGAATTGAACTGTGTGCCGTTTGTGGTTAACTTTAGTATATAACGTACAAGACGTTTTTCTTCGCTGGTCACTAGTAAATAAAGAACAGCAGAGCGTCCCCGGTTTGCTTAACAAAACACTGTGCCGTCTCGTCCTTTTATTGGCTTTATCTATATTTGTCTGCCGCTCTGATTTTCTAGTTTCTAGGCCTCATATTCTGTGATCTGACTAGTTGCAAATCCCGCTATAATGTAAACTAGGTTAAGATCCGCGCCTTGCACGGAATGAACATTATATATATAAATTATTTTATATTATATGTTTATAACATTTTATGAAATAAAAAATATATATTGAATAAAAAAATTATTATCTACTACATATATAATTAAATTGGTGCGAACATTTAAATAAATTTTATAAATCGAAAAAATATTTTTTCTATTTGATATAATATATAATTAAATTTAAATGATAGTAACATATATGGCATATTTTAATATTAATATTTATTAGATGATGCTTTTTGCTCATATTTTTTTTTATTATTTGTATTTGTTATAGCAAAAAGTCTAAATTAGTGATAACAAAATTTTCACTGTGGAATTAATGGTTTAAGTAATTTATAATATTTAAAAAAATTAAGTTGTCAATATTTTTTCAAAATTTTTATCAAAAAAATGTTCAAAGTAAATTTCAAAATTAAGATATTTATGTATTTTTATATGGCATATAGTTTAATTTAAAATGATATATATATTTATATATCTTTTATTTTTGATACTTATTAAATGAGACTTTCAACTTATATTATTTTTTAATTATTTGTATCATGCCATAACAAAAGTTTTAAATCATAGATCACAAAATTTGAATGTGAGACTTTTAACAGTTTTAGTAATTTATACTCGTCTTTAAAAATTCAAAATATAATATATAAATAATTTTTTTAATTTTTATTATATGATTACTATGATTGTTTAATTTATTTTAATAGCTTAAAATTAAACAAATATAATTATAATACACACTTATTTTTATCAAATCTTTATTATTTAAAATCATTAATTGTCATATATACTTTAGCAACATTAGGCAATTCCGTAATCTTATTTAAGGAAATAATGAAGCACATTAATAATGTATTTATTGTGGTTTAATAAAAAGCTTATTATATGTTTAGATGGACCAACCTATTTCTCTAAGGATTCTAAGAATTATTCTAGTGATGACATGTGGCTACAAAAAAATGTTGCAATGCTTCTCAAATAATATATAGGGGATACTTACAGTTGGGTCCAAACTATAACATTCTTGGGTCCCGTTCTATATTGTAAATACTTTTTTATTTACCAACAATAATAGTCAGAAACCTAACACAACCTGTTGGTATATAGTCTACATAACGAATATATAAAGATTCCGTACACAAGTATTGCATGCTGTCCCTTCTCCACATTATGTAATAAATGTTCAAATGACATATCCCAATGGTTTTATTTACTTCTTTAGCAGAAACATTAACCACATGTTAAAGGAAAGGCTGTCACATTATGTAGAAAATGTTCAAATGACATATCCCAATGGTTTTATTTACTTCTTTAGCAGAAACATTAACCACATGTTAAAGGAAAGGCGCGTAAGAGACCAATTCCAAATTCTCAACGAGGGAGGAGTCGGCAAGTATCTAGGTTTAGCGGAGCACTTTGGTCAGAAAAAACGAGACATTTTCGCGGCACTGGTGGATCGCATACGACAGCGCTCACATAGTTGGACAACGAGATTTCTCTCCGGAGCGGAGAAGTTGCTGCTATTCAAATCAGTCCTAGCAGCTATGCCGACTTACGCCATGTCTTGTTTCAAACTTCCCATGTCCTTGTGCAAACAAATCCAATCTATCCTTACTAGGTTTTGGTGGGATGTTTCCCCTAGTGTAAAAAAGATGAGTTGGATTTCGTGGGAAAAACTCGCAAAACCGAAGAACGCTAGCGGGTTAGGGTTCCGTGAAATTGCCCAATTCAATGATGCAATGCTTGCGAAACTGTCTTGGCGAATCCTCAAGGAGCCTTCTTCCCTACTGGCAAAAATCGTTCTGGGCAAGTATTGCAATAACTCTTCTTTCTTGGATGCGAAGGTTCCAGCAAGTGCCTCCCATGGCTGGAAAGGTATCTTGGTGGGGCGTGATTTGCTCGTTAAGGGACTAGGCTGGGCAACAGGGTCAGGCAATGAAGTGGAGATATGGAATGAACCATGGCTATCAACTGCTGAACCAATGTGTATCATGGGACCACCCACTGAAGTAAATCGAAACTGGCGGGTTAACAAACTGATGAAACCATCGTCTACAGACTGGGACCTTGATCTTATTAGAAGTAATCTCCCCCGATATGAGGAGACAATCCGGAGACTGATTCCCAGTACCCTTGGAATGCAAGATGAGCGAGTATGGCTTCCCAATGCCTGGGCGTGTACTCCACGAAATCGGGCTATGCCATTGCCAAACTCTTCAACGGAGATCAATCTGACCTAGCCTTCAATTGGAACAAGTGTATTTGGCAGATAGAAGCATCACCAAAGATTAAACATTTCCTTTGGAAGTCCAACAACAAAGCGCTCCCTGTGGGTTCAGTCTTGGTACACAAAGGAATTGATGCTGTCTCTACTTGCAAACGATGTGGCGAGTTTGAAACGGAACTTCATGTGTTATTACACTGTCCTTTTGCTGGCCAGGTGTGGGATCTACTCCCGTGCATCAATAAGCCGAACCCACAAGGAATCTCATCTGTCTCAGAACTACTTGATCGGTGCCGGAAGATGATATCTCTTCCCCCTCTCGGCCTTGGAAGCACGCCACTATATCCCTGGATCCTATGGATTGTGTGGACCAATAGGAACAAACTCCTTTTTGAAAACAGATTTTTTACTGAGAAAGACTCTGTTCTTAAAACTATTCAAGATGCAAGATCTTGAAGAGCTGCTCAGACGATGGTCGCAAAGCCTCATGTACCACATTATGTGGTTTCATCTAACATTACACAAGCTGTGAATTCTTATACTTGGTCTTCATTCTCAGATGCAGCTTGGGATTCTTCAACAGGCAACTGCAGCCTCGGATGGCAACTCCGAGACACTGAAGGAACCTGTGCGGAGTCTTCTTCATCTCACCGGCGCTTTGTCACCTCGGCCCTTGTAGCTGAGGCATTTGCGGTAAAAGCTGTGGTTAACGCTGCAGTCTCGTCACATGTCAGCAGTCTCGATGTTTACTCTGACTCAAAAGCTCTTATCCTGCTTCTGAACTCACAAGGACAAGATGTGGCTTTGAAAGGCATCCTACATGACATCCATCTGTTGGCTCAGTCTTTCACCTCTATCTCTTTTAAGTTTATTCCGCGTTTAGCAAATGCTCATGCTGATTCATTAGCTAAATCAGCCTTGTACTACCTACGATCAAACCCTCTTGGGGATGAATAACTGTGTTTCAATATAAGTTTAATTTGATCAAAAAAAGTAATCCGATTAGTTACAAATCACACTTATGTTGCAAGAAAAGGCTCACAAGCCTCCAAATTATATCTTTCAGTCATGTTCTATATTGAGAATACCTTTTTATCAAGGATATTAGTCAGAAACCTTATGGTGGTATATAGCATGGCTAGCAGCACGTGCAAGTGGAGCAGTCAAACAAGATCTCAAATAGAAAAATAAAAAAAATTAAGAATTATTAAATTACATAGTCAGTTATGGTTAGAAACTTTAAAATTTTAGATATAATGCCAAATTTTGAACTTATAATTAAAAAAAAAACAAACGAAGTTATTAATATTTAAAATTACTTGATAAAATTGTCAAATATACAATTAATAATTTTTTAAACATGGTCTAAAATTAATTTGAGACGGTCCTGGTATATAGTCTACATGAAGAATTATAAGACATCCGCACACGAGTACTGCATGCTAGTTTGGGCATTCTTCACATTGAATCCATGAGATAGTGAAAGTAATGAAAATATTCATTACCTCAAAATATTGCAGATACAGTGATACAGTAGATAGAAAATGTTCATATGACATATTGACATATCCAATGGTTCATTTACTTCTTTACAGAAACATATCCATATGTAAAACCAAAGACAGTCATATACAGCAGCTGGTAGGTGAGGCTTTGGCGATCTCCTAGAAAAGCAAAATGAAAAATAATAGAAAAGGTAACCTACTCCTCATGACGCCAAAAGTTTCTTGTGGCATTTTGTATGTTCGTTTTACTAATTTTCTGCTGCAATATAACATAAATTTTTTACTTATTGATACGGAACACCCTTTTTCAAATTTATGTTACGAAGGAGCAGAGGAAGTGGATTCATGTTCATGAAAGTGAGGACATTAAGAACATTGCTGCCCGACATCTGCTTGTTCTGATCGAGCAAGAAACTGAATGAATCTGTGAGGACAAAGCCTCAAGGAGATAGTAAGAAACTGAATGAATTTAGCAAACATGATGATCATAAAGAGGAGCCATATGGTTTGTCTTGTGGAGTTGGAAAACAATTTCACAGACCAGAATGATTTTGGCTTATTTCCCAAAGGTGCAAAAACTTTTACCAATCTGAATGATATTTTGATTGAACCATTCTTTAGTGTTAGTGACTTAGTGTATCAGTTGCTTCAGAATTTTTTTTTATGGATATAAGTCAATTAAGCTGAAACTCTTAGCTCGTGAGAATCAAACTGCGGGGAAACCGTGGACCAAGACTCAGAAGATCGGCAACAGCAGAAGCTTCTTCTCCTATAGAAAAGAAAAAAAGAAAACTGCACACTCCCTGCGCAGGCATTACCCTGTTCAGGTTCAAAGGGACTTTCTCAGCCTGTTGCCAGGCTACCCCGCGTTTTAGCAGGCTAGCCTGGTTCAAGCACCCCTGGTGCTTTTCATGTCAATTCACCATCCAAATCACATATAAAAGTATTTAAAACATCAACTCAGTTTTTATTTTATTTTTATTACTGACTCTGACTCAAAGGAACAAACAGAAACATAAACCATAGATAGTTCTAAAGTTTAACAGACAGAGAGACTACTAAAGCTTACCAACATTTTGTGCCTTATTCAGGTATAGTCTAACAGGCACCAAGACTTGCGTAAGCGAGGTCTTGTTTCCACCCTTTCCCTGAGGAACCATAAGCAAAAGAAAGATGACAACAGGCAGAGAACACATTTTTGACCATATAAGAGTAACGAACATGTTTGTAAAGCGACGACCACTGAGAAAACTGACCTTTTTACTTCTGATTAGCCTTGACATAGCTCTCTGGCAAGTAGATTTCACCACCAACTTCACCGTGCTGCTCTCCGCTGATGGTTTTCTTTGCAACATTGAACTCTTGACTCATAGCCTCCATCCCTTTTCTGAGAGCTTCCTCAGCAGTGCCATAACCATTCTCCTCTGCATACTTCCTGATGTCTTCAGTTATCTTCATGGAGCAGAATTTTGGTCCACACATGGAGCAGAAGTGTGCAACCTTGGCTCCATCAGCCGGAAGTGTCTCATCATGGAAGGACATAGCGGTCATAGGGTCCAAGGACAAAGCAAACTGATCCATCCACCTAAACTCAAACCGCGCCTTGCTCAGCGCATCGTCCCACGCCTGTGCATGTGGATGCTGCTTGGCTAGATCAGCTGCATGTGCGGCTATCTTGTAAGCTATAACCCCAGCCTTCACATCGTCTCTGTTTGGTAACCCGAGATGCTCTTTAGGTGTTACATAGCAAAGAAGAGCTGTGCCCAAGGCTCCAATATTGGCAGCTCCAATGGCAGAGGTGATGTGATCATATCCAGGAGCTATATCAGTAGTCAATGGACCAAGTGTGTAGAATGGTGCCTCGTTACACCATTCAAGCTGCTTCTGCATATTCTCTGGAATCTTGTTCATTGGCACATGCCCTGGCCCTTCATTCATCACCTTGAAATATAAAAAAATTCAACTAGTATAGAGCCGGTTCTAAGATTTCGGGGTCTATAAACAAAACAAAAAAATTCCATAATTTAAGGGTCTATCTCTATATAAAAAATCTTTAAAAATTTTGGAGGCCAAAGCCAATGTTTCACTAGGCTGTACCAAGATCCGGCCCAGGATGTATGCAACTAAAATGAAGATTAGTGAATTATATTAAGGTGTACCTGCACATCTTTCTCCCATGCTCGGCGAGTTAGTTCACCTTGAGTAAGAAGCTCAGCAAACTGAGCAGTGTCATTAGCATCATAGATGGATCCAGGTCTAAGACCATCACCTATCGAAAGAGCCACATCATACTGGTTACAGATGTCTAGAATATCATCCCAGTGCTCATAGGCAAAGTTCTCCTTGTGGTAAGCCAAGCACCACTTAGCATGGATGGATCCTCCACGAGAAACGATTCCAGTCATACGCTTAGCTGTTAAAGGAATGTAACGCAGCAGAACACCAGCGTGGATAGTGAAGTAGTCCACACCTTGCTCGGCTTGTTCAATAAGAGTCTCTCTGAACACTTCCCAGGTAAGATTCTCAGCAATACCATCCACTTTCTCTAGGGCCTGGTAAATGGGGACGGTGCCGACAGGAACAGCTGAGTTCCTTAGGATCCACTCGCGCGTCTCGTGGATGTGACGACCAGTTGAGAGGTCCATGATCGTGTCAGCTCCCCACATGGTCGCCCACTGAACCTTGTAGACTTCTTCTTCTATGGAGCTCGCAACAGCTGAGTTTCCGATATTGGCATTGACCTTGACCAAGAACTTTCTACCGACAATCATCGGTTCAAGCTCCAAATGCTTCTTGTTGGAAGGGATAATGGCTCTCCCACGAGCAACTTCTGATCTCACAAACTCAGGGTCGAGCTTCTCCCTGGTAGCGCAGTAGAGCATCTCCTCGGTTATGATTCCTTGCTTTGCGTAGTACATTTGGGTGTACCTTGGTGTTCCTAGCTTCTCGCGACGATCAATCCACTCCTTCCTTAGCTTAGCAAGCCCTGTGTTTGACAAGTTTTGATTTGTTTATTGTGATAGTCACATAGAAAGTGTGAATAAACACAAGCTTTGAATGAGAGCATACCGGCGTGTGGGTTAACATTTTGAGGACCACTAGTGTCGTAGTTATCAAAAGCTGGCTCACCACCAGACAGATGCACACGTCTGAAAGGAACTTTGAGAACATGACCAGATACCTCATGAACAACCTCACTGAAACAATCAAAAACCAAACCAATGATTTCAACTGATGACTTCAGGACCGGTTCTTGACAAAGTCAAATAAAACATTCTTCTACAGTCCGCAAAACTTTTGAAAAATATTACAAAAAACATATGACCCCAGTTTATTAAAAAACTTTTATTAAAATCTTTCATAAATCGCCTACGACCCCTAAATCTCACGGCCGGCCATGGATGACTTGGAATGAAAAATTGTGAATTGAGTTGATATACGTACATGTGTTCTTTAGTGCTCTTAGGGAAGCATTCCTCGAACGATGGGATTGGCTGAAAATCAGGAGAAGAAGGGTCGATGGTGTGTTTTCTCTGCTTGGCTCTCTCTGAGTTAGTGGTTGGTGGATCAAACGTCAACGTGGCTCTTGTGGTTGTTGTGTCTTTCTTGAACCGAACGGCAGCAGCTTGGACAACAACATCGAATCCAGGTAGTAAGGAAGAGTTTGGAAGTTTGGGCCAGGCGGAGTGGTTCTTGTTGTTGTTGTTGCATACGACAGACATCAAAGTACTACTGTGTACGGAAGACATGTCTGCAAGATATATTAAAGTGGTTATGGATGCGACACACCAAGTTCTAAGAATACATGCATCAAAACATAAACAACTGATGGACTTTTGTGCACATATCAAGAGTGGATCAAAGAAGGAAAAAAAGAGGACATGAACCTGGAAGATGGAGCTGTGGATCTGATGAATGAAGAGGATGAAACTCGTTGGAACTCAATCTCACTGGAACCACACACTACACTCTGATAACAAAAAAAAGAAAGAGAAATGGTTGTGGTCCTTTTAAAAGGAGTAGAAAGGATACTATTGGTGTGATAGATATTTTGTCACTCCTGAATCCAAATGCATCCAATAAGTTTGCTTACGTGTCGCCTGTTTCCCAGATATTTTTTTGTCAGCGTCCTTTCTGATAAGAATCGTAAGGAGGAGGAGACTTGTTATTAATACAAGGCCCTTAATTGGTTTTATTTTATTTTCTTCGTTGAATAACATCCGTTGGTTCCCTAGGTAAATTTTGTAATTTTCATTGTTTAAAAAGTGAGTTTTGTTTAAAACTCACTCATTTATACAAGATAAATGTTATGAGAAATATTATTTTAAATATTTATTTTTTACATTTTTATATTTCAAAATACATATTTCTGTTGACTTCTTCTTTCAATAATTTATTTTAGTTTTAAAACTGTGGAAAATATATAATCACATAAAATAATATATTTGGAATCAGATTTTAATATATTTTTAATCTATGAAAATATATAATTACATAAAATAATATATTTATACTCAAAATTTAATATACCTTTCAATATGTGTGAAAGTATGAAATAATATATTTTTTGAAAGAAAAAGAGAATATTTCTTTTGGAATAAATGTTGAGTTATCTTAATACTCATTTTGTTTCAATTTAACTGTCGTTTCGGGTTTGTGCACACAAATTAAGGAAAAAATTAATTTTGTATATTTATTATATAAAAACACAATTACTTATACATTTATGTCACCTAATCATATTTCAACCGATAGAAAAATAAATTGTTAAATAAAATTAATAAATTTTACAATAAAAATCGAAAACAACATTTATTTTGTAACGAAAAAATATTCTACAACGACATTTAATATGAATCGGAAGGAGTATAATATAATATTAAATCATTTTTATGAATATCAAATCTTATAATAATTTTTAGTCCCTTTTCGATAAAATTAATTTTATATTATATGTTTCCAACATTCAACGCATCATTATATACTGTTTATAAATATTGTTTTATATGGAGAGTTGTATAAATATTTTTAATCCCTTTTCGATAACTATTTTTTTATATGAAATACTTGAATAAGGCATTAATCTTTTTGTTTTACCATAGTTGGAAATGCAAAGTAAAATTTACAAAATTCGTAAGAATTTCAGTTATCCAATAACTATAAAGTATTAGAGTAATGGTTATTTTCAAAGGATTTTTGATGGAGCACTATCACTAAATTTCAGTGTTTTAAAATCTGCATGGAATCAATGTTTAGATCGATTTAAACTATGAATCAGAAACATATCCAAGTTAAAAGAATACAAATATTTGAAATTTATTGTCAAATATCAATTTTGGTAATTATTTTTGTCTTTTAAATTATACAAATAAATCTTAACTCACAATTTATAAATATTTAAAGTCCAACTATTAATTTTATATTTGAAATCAAATACTAATTTTATATTTATTTTCACTTAAACCGTACTTAAATTTTATTTTATCATTATTAAAAACTTTGATAACTAAATTTAATTATGATTGTAAATTTATCAAAGATAACTGATAAAACATTTAGATTTAGCTATCTTTTTATTCTGTGATTAAACTCAATTGAATTTGGTTGAACCCGATTAAATCCAAGCAAACCATATTACTTCATGGTCTGAAAAATTCTGGTTTCAGATTCAGTTTACAAAACATTGCTAAATTCTGTTGAAAATTAATGCAAATTCTATACTACCATTTGATATCCATTAAAAATCATGATGAGAAAGATGATTTACCAAAATTCTAAATGGATATTTAGTGGATAACGAATTTAGAGTATTTTTTTTTTTTGTAAAAAAACGAATTTAGAGTATTTAGGGCATGTATATTTAGCTAATTGACTCTTCTTATTCGATATGAATCTGTATGTGTTGGTGATAAAAAAAAAGCTCTTCTTATTCGTTTTTCAGCATGGGTTTGTTATAAATTCCGTTGTTACCCGATTACCATCAACAGTTGTCATTTTCTCACATAACTTTCTTTATCCGTCTCATCATGTAAAGAAGTTTTCTACGGATGAATACTCTTCATAATCATAGACTAAATTCAACCACTATTCTATCAACACCCGAACACATCTAATCTTCCACGAGATTATCCATACAGTGATACAGAGAATCCAGAATTCCAAATATTTCCTAATATAAACGTTGTTAACTTATCAGAAATTGAATTACGAAAATTACCTGCGAAACTACTAACAGAAGAATTTTATTCTTGAAGAGAAAGATAATCTTACAAGTAACAACCATTGACTCGTTTATATTTGTATATTTAGATGAAGAAAAAATAATAGTATCGTAATCTATATCCATCCAACTGTATTCACAAAGAAATGATGTATTATGATCGAATTATTCATGCTAGAATTTGTCATGGGTCGGTGAACTTAAATTACACATCTAAGAGCCACATTAAAAAAAACCGGGCAATAAATACAAAAACGGAGAAAAACAAGGGTTAACCTGAAAATTAAAGTAAATAACTAAACTTCAAAACGTGTAATAAAGAAGACAAAAGAATCTTTGAAAAACATGCATACAACTAACTCAGTCGTTCATTACCACAGCTTTGTGTCTTCCCCGCACGATCCGATCCGATCCGATCCGTACATAAACATTCCCTCCATAACCCAAGTTACTAAAAAAAAAAAAAGAAACAGAGCAAGTTTCTAAATCTACAAAAAAGACCCCCTCCTTTTTTGACTGGTCATCGTTTCAAAGGTAAAGCTTGACGACCTCTCTTCTTCTTTCTTTCTTTCTCTTCATCAAGATTTTGGATTAATGATTCTGAGTTTCAGGGATTTTACTTGAAGAAGAAGAAGAAGCCATGGGTATTGATGCTAAAGATGTCTGCGTTATCGTCTGGAAAGTGATCAGATTTTCAACGAACACAACGTGCAGATACGTCAAGAGATACCCAGTTGCTTCTTGTGTTTCTGCGTTTGTGATCTTCTTGTACACTTTCCTTCCTTGGATCTTCTATTTCATCCTCTGTTCTTCTCCGTTCATAGCTTGTGCTTCGTTCTATCTTCGGAATCATCTGAATGGTGAGGAGGAGCAGAGGAGAGATCGTGGGTCGAGGGAGGGGAGAACAGAGAAGGCTGAGTTAAAGCACCAAAGAAGTGTTCGACGAAACGCGAGAAGGGAAGTGGAAGAGGTCGGGAAAGATTGGGACTCGTCTCAAGCTAGCGAGGACGAGAGAGGGAAAGTTATTCTCACAACTCTCTACGGAGAATTACCACCGGAGACTATCACTCCAGATCTGGAGAGTTTCAAGAGAGACACGAAGTTGCTTGGACCGGAAGAAAGCTTCGTTGAGTCTAACCTCGACAACGAAGACTATGTCGTTGTACAAGATCCTTTGGAGAGGGTTTGTGATGGTGAAACTGAACTAGAATGCTCATCATCATCATCATCAGAAGAGGAAGAAGAAGAAGAAGAAGAAGAAGAAGAGAAAGAAACAAACACGGTCATAGTAGCGTGGACAGAGGATGACCAGAAGAACCTAATGGATCTAGGAACATCCGATATCGAAAGAAACAAGAGGTTAGAGAACTTGATGACAAGAAGACGGTCAAGGAGATTGTTCCTACTTGCAGCTGAGAGAAGCCTGATGGATATGGAAGTTCCTAGGATCTGCATAGGTCGAAACTACTATGGTTTGGATAGAGACAACTACGAAGCGGATGGAGTTCTCATGCCAGGATCTGCACCTTCCGTTATGTTACCGAGAAGAAACCCATTTGACCTTCCTTATGACCCACAGGAAGAGAAGCCGAACCTTACAGGAGATAGTTTCCAGCAAGAGTTTGCAGATGCTAACCCTAAAGACATCTTCTTTTCTCGCCATGAGAGCTTCCACCACAGAATCTTCCCTTCAGAGTCTCAAAATGATTATAATCTAGAGTCATTGTGGAGAAAAACACTTGATGGTAGGCCTAAGCCACTGCAAGGTATATGCTCTTTCTTTTCGATTCTGGAAGTGACTTAAATTTCGGTGCACCAGTAAAAGCCTCATTCGTTTGGTCAATAGATTTTTGTTATTTTTTGTCTTTTGCTTTCTTGAGTTTAGTTTGGGGGTTTTCTCAACATATAATAATACAGATAAGGAGTCAAGACTGACTCTAAGACTCTAAGAGCTGTAGGCGATTTAGTAAAGATTTAAAATAAATTTCTTTTTTTTTTTAAATTTGGCAGCTTAAGTTTATGTAATTTTCTTCAAAAAGAATTGGGGATAGAAGCAAATGTTTCGTTCGGCTTTGCTTAGGACCGACCCTGTAAGGAGTACTAGTTTTGTTATTGTAAATGCAGATGAAGATAATGATTTTGGACTAAGGCTTCTTTAATTCATAGAGACTTTTCTTGATGATTTAGGTAGCAACGATCAACTTCCTCTAATGAAAGAAAGTGATGTGGAGGCAGGGGAGGTACGGATAGAGACTGATTCGATCAGAAACGATGATAGTGACTCGAACACAACGTTTTCTCCGAGAGAAAGAGAGAAAGATTTCAATGTTTCAGACCAGTCAGATGCTTCTGAAACTTTCTGCAAACGAAATGAAGATCGTGTTGGAAAATCTCTAGCGGGTTTAGTACCAAGAAGCGGCGGTTCGAGTTCAAGGGCGAACGCGAGGCAAAGATACATGGAGCATTTTGGTTACAGCATAAAGAGAAATCATGTGTCAACACATTCCGTTGACTCTGATCTTCAAGTTGAGGTGTCTGAACTCGGATCACCTCCAAGTTCAGTTGATGGGAATGACTCCTCCTCTGATGAAGAGAGATCTTTGTTTGGTTATGAATCTGAGATTGGTAAGGAAATGGGTTTTTATGGTGAGGAAAGTGGAATGTTACCTATGGGAAAACTTGATCAAGAAGTAAATGAAACAAAGTATTTAGCTTCTCCAGAAATTGAAGAATCAGGAAAGTTGGAGCCTATGGTCAGTTCATGTTTTTGTTTCCATTCATGCAAATGGTTATGTTTTCTTTTATAAACAAATATTAAGACACTGAACATAATCTTTGCAACTTTTTCTCAGGATTTGAAGAAACTTCCGGGAAACTCAGCTGATGAGATAAAGACGAGTTATGACTCTGATGAGCCTGAACCATCCGAGAGGACTTATCAAGAATCTGAAGAGCCAAGTGTTAGAAATGACCAAGAAGTGATGCAACAACTACCAGAAGCTGAAGCTTCTGATGTAAATCATCATGGAAACCCTGAAGATTCTGCTGCTTTTCCAACATCAGTATTAGAAGACATGTTGCCTTTAAGTCATACTCATTCGGAGGATCTTGATCATACATCAGATGGTCTTCTGCCGAATGTGGATGCACCCGCAGAATCATCTAGTAATCAATCAAATGTAAGTTTTCAGTCCGTTCTGTATTCATTCACACACATGTACTTTGTCTGACACAAGATTTTTATTCTCCATCACAGGAACAATCTGATCCAACCGGGGAAACTACAGTAGAAACCGTTTGCTTGAATGCCACGGAAACAGTTCAGGAGAAGCAAGAGGTGTGCAGTTTCCTTGTCCCTGTATTTATTTAACTAAAAAGTATATAATTATTTGTTATTACATAACACTAAACATGAACTGTCAGGGATCTGAAGAACCATTAATCAATGATGAGTCTAAATCTGCAGAAGACCGCAGATCACTGTCCACGGATGCATCAGCTGAAGAACTCAATAGCCATAACAATTAATTGATGAAATGGTTAGCGAAGACTGAACTTTGGTTTTAACTGCTACGAGGAAGAAAATCTGATTCTCTTCCTATATTCTCTAGTTTTGATGCAGAAAGTTTTATTCGCATTCTCACGGAAAAGTCAATGAAGGGAACACCAGTTTAACTTGGTTTATAGAATCAAACACCAATATAGCTGCAGAGGCCAGTTTTGCAGGTGTTAATATATGCTCTGACTATATGAGTACGAGACATGGCGAAATGATAAGATATTTGTGGATAGGAAATTTATGTTATGTTTGTGTTGCATTATCAAATGCAGACTTTTGTTTTTTAAAAAAGGTATAGCGAGAGAATGTATAGGTTTCTTGTGGGTGTGTTTTGCTTCCTTAGAGCGCACGGCAACTGAGGAGATGCTCTTATACATGTTTGTTTTGTTCGCCTATATTCTTAGATAATTTCGTGCAATAAACACTTTTCTTGGGAAATCATAAAATAAAATAAGTTATGATTTTTTTTGTTCCTTTTGTCCAAGTGACATTTTTACACTATTGAAGACAGTTTTATCCAATGAAAATTATCTACATTGCAAAGTTTTATAATGTACGCACACGGTCATATATTTACCCAAATACACACGAACAACCACATATGTTTGATAACCATGACCCAAAAAAATCTAATAAGCCAAATCTAATAAGACCTTATAATCAGCTTGATTGGTGTACATCGCACACACATGAACTCCTCTTATATAAATAAAAGGAAAAAAATTTCCTAACTACACAAAGTTTACTATAATATGTTGGAAACCATCCAGTGTATGAGAATGTATCAACAAAATTTATGTTAATACATGTCATATGCACAAAATAAATAATAATATGATGGCAACATCACAATCAGATTTAATTGATTTTAAGCTAAGTTAATAGGGTCAATCTGTAATTTACTAAACTTAATAAACTTAATGATTTATTAAGTTTAATCAACTTAATTAATTTTGTTAATAAACTTAATAATTTATTAAACTTACTTAATAAACTTAATAAATTTATTAAACTTATAAAAATTAATAAATTTATTAAACTTAATAAAATTAATCATTTATTAATAAACTTAATAAACTTAATCATTATTAATAAACTTATAAATCTAGTTGGATTAGTGCTTTTCACTAACTTTTATAAATTTAGTAGGAATATTTTCAAATATTATCGACTTCCATAAAACTACGAAAATAATATTTTATTTTGATAATATGATTTTTCTATTTTGGTTTAAATTATTCAATCTTGTTTGATTTCTATCACCAAATCCGAATGAACTACTGGACAAATCCCAATATTTTTAAATATGTCTTGATAAGGGATTAATCGACTACAAAGGTAGGGACAATAAATAAGGAGCCACCTTTGTGTGTAAAAAGTGTAAATGTATAGATTGTGAAGTGAGGAATTTTTTGTTCCAGCTTCCAAGCTCAACTTCAGTGTACGCTAGAATATAAAGATACTGTGGATAAATAGTTCTAGAGAATTCTATATCGTACTAAAAGCATGCTGGGTTGTAATTGGCAGAAGAACTTCAAAACAAAAACAAAAAAAAACTTGCAGAAGAAACTAAACACATAGAAGTCTCTACTTCATACGAAAGGTTCCGAGATTATGACCAAGACTAACCTTAAAAATATGGATTAATTAAATAATTGTTTATTTATTATATTAAGAGTTGAATAAAAGATAGAATTGATGCAGATTGACTTTTAGAGGAGAGGAGAGGAGAGGAGGAAATGGAAGAAAGAATGATAATGGAGAAAATTCGAGAGCATCTCTACCTGAGCGAAGACGTTGACGTCAGCGACGCACCCCGAAAAGTGGAGAAAGGAAGAAGCTTCTACGAAGATTTTAGCCTCAGAGGCATCCGAGTCAACCGAGTCGACCCCGGTTTCATTTCCTGCTCTTTCAAGGTCCCTCTCCGTTTGACGGTTCGTCTCTTCCTCATCGATCCTATTGATTAAAGTATTTGATATAGGATTTGATCAATCATGTAAGGAAGAGACCATTACTACTGTCTTGTAAGATGTCTGAAAGATACAAATTGGGTTTTTTTTTAACCACTGAGCAATGGATGTGAATTTTTTAAAATATTAAAAGTGGTTCTTGTAACCATGAAGATATATCTTTGTGGTTGATGTGGTTAGGTTTTGGTAATGGCAGGACAGAGAAGGGTATCTAGCAAACGGTGCAATTGCAAATCTTGTTGATGAAGTTGGTGGAGCAGTTGTATATGTCGAAGGTTTACCCATGAACGTTTCGGTGGACATGTCCATTGCTTTCCTTTCAAAAGCCAAGCTTGGTGAGGAGCTGGAGATAACATCGAGAGTCATGGGAGAGAGAGGAGGTTATAAAGGAACCATCGTTGTCGTGAGAAACAAGATGACCGGAGAAATTATAGCTGAAGGTCGCCATTCTTTGTTTGGCAGACAGCCTAGTAAGCTCTGAGGTCCAAGCTCTCTCTCTTTGGTACTTCTGTAAAAGATGATCTTATATAACTTGTTTCACTATTTATTACCTTTTTGTGTTAGGTTATTTTCTTCTCTTTTTTTCTGATTTTGAAAATGAAACCTTTGTATTAGATGGTTTATAAAAGCTAAAACCTTTGTGGACTTGTTGAATCATCTTTCATTGTATTTAACATTAAAAACAAATTGCTCTCAACACATTGTACACTAATTTAATACCAAAAGCAAAAAAAAAATTCAGAAAAGAGATATTGCCAAAACATTAGCAGTACATATTAGCTAACATCAGTTTCTACTGAGATGGAACCAGTAACAACAGCAGCTTCAGTAGATTGCTGAGATGGTGCACCCGACACAGTATCAGGTATTGGAGCAGAAGCTGGGCTTGGAGTTTGAGGACCCGGTTGTTGCGGATAAGGATGAGTGGCTTTGTGGTGGGACATGGTGGTAAGGAGGATACTGCATATGGCGTTGTATTAAAAACTTCCTTTAGAACCGCACATCTAGCTTTTGATGTTGCTCTCATCTTTGTAATCAGTTACGAATGAAATTTGTTAGTGTTTAAAAAGAAAAAGAAAACAAAAACAAAAAAAATTCAAGATAAGTGGATCGTATTGAACCAATATTTCAGATTGGAGCTTCGAACAACCAACTCGAGAAAGGAAAATTGATCTTTAGTTATCATAATTATTCTATCAGTTACTTCTTCACTGTAACAGCATTCTTTGTTTTATTAAGAAGACAAGTATTTTGAAACTGGATTAAACTTGCACTTGCACCAGACTTGGAACATAAATATAGTACTCAATATTGTGATAAACCCACTCAGGATATGGAGCTGCCCCTAAGTTGACAGATCTGAAGTATCCATCTTCTCCAATGATGTAAGCCATTTGGAAGAAACAGGTCTTGGGCGTTATATCGAAAAACACAACAACTTTCTTCTCCTCGTCAATGAACCAACTCCTACAATCAAAGTAAAGCCAATAATCATCCGGAAATAAACCTTTGATAAAATACCAATCCAGTGTCCAAAACTTGTTCCATAACACAAGATTGGGCTCAATCTTAGTGGTAATCCAAATCTCTACTTTCTCGCATACGTAGGCATTATGTAACAGAACCAGCTTCTCATTGCTACTAATTATATCAGTCACCTTATAGTAACCACTATGGAAAGGTGGAGGCAGAGGTAGAAGCGGTCCAAATCTCTCTGTTGTAAAATCAAAACAGAACAAACCATTCTTTTCTTCTGATGCATGATCTGGACTGCAAAAATAAGTATTACCCTTCAATGACACGAAAATCTTACTATACAAATTACAATACATTGGACCAACGTCGAGAACCCTCCATGTGTCCGAGCTAAAACAGTAGACCTCAATGTCTTTGATGTTTGAGTCAACAATAGAGAAACTCAAGATTTTGTGGTGGTTGTTGTTGTCATATCCGAGAAGATACATATCTGATTTTCTGTGGAATTTGTTTTTGGTTTGAACCAATCTGCTTTGCTCTAAATAAGGGTTACAAACAAAAAGCCTAGACTGGTCTAAGGGAACGCATAACAATAAGCCATCGTCGACTTGATGAGTAGGCATACTTATATGTTTCCCCAAGTCTTCGTCGTAACAGTAGTTTTCGTTGCGGATTCCTTGGAGATGTTAGTGGAACCCTAGAGAAAATCTCCACTAATAAATCCCTTGAAAGATCGGAAATTGTCGTCATAATTCTTCAAACAAAAAGCTTTCGATGTCTTTCTCCTCTCTCTCTCTCTGACGCTGCCTTGATGCGTCAATGTCGATCGAACCACCTAATTATATATCTCTTAGTGGGTTTATTATACTAATAATCTCTTCCTTTGGCCTATTAATCAAGTTTTTTTTGTCTGCGCCTATTAATCAAGTTTAAAAGGATGGATCATAATGCGTTTTAAAATGACTTAGATACATATTTTTTATAATAATATTGATATTATTTACTAATAAACTAGGTGATTGTCCGCGATTTCGCGGGTATAAATATTTATGAAAATTATATATTATGTTTATAATTTTAAAATTTTGAATAATAATTATAAGTATTAAGAATAATCTTTTTATTTTAAATAGTTTGATATTATATAATCTTAGAAGATTATTGAGATACAATGTTAATTCTATAAATTTTATTATAAGTTTCCAAAATTTTTTTTATGACATAATTTTTGATTAAGTAAAAAAAAACAAAGATTAAAGAGCAAGAAGTTATTTTATAACAGATTCTGTTTTTGCATTATTTTTTCTACCACTTTATTTTATTTAGAAGTAAAATAGTTACAAATAATAAATTAACAGTTACAGTACTACGTAAATCACGTGTATTTCGGCAAGCATATAAAACATTAAGTACGTAAATACAACCAAGAATACAACAAATAAGTTTTATTATTCTTCAATCATGTTTTATTTATTTTCCGTTCTTTTGTCCTATTACAAAATAAGGATGTCAATTTTATTATAATCAAAAACAATATCAATAGAGTCTTAACTCTAGTCCCGTAACAATATATTATTTCTGATTTTCAATTCATATATTATAATAAACTTTTTTATTGATTAATATTATTTTAAAGAATTTACCATATAATATTTTTATAATCAAATCTATAAGAATTATATTAATAGAGTATATTAATGTTAGTCTCGTATCAGTATAATGTTCCAATATTTCAGTTTTATATTATAATAAATATTTTTATTTATTAATATTATATTAAAATACTTACCATATATATTTTTCTGTTTTTAAATATACAAATACTTTAATCATTTCTGAAAGTAGTAACACAACTATACAATCAACATCTGTCACTGGAAAATGACTGAATGTTTTTAAAAGTGTATATTTGACTGTTCTACATTCATTGGACACATTTTAGAAAAAAAATATATACAGTGAGTATAAAAAATATTATTTGGTTTAGGTTAATTATTTTTTGTAATCTATAATTTATTTTATCCAATTTTAATATAAATATGTTAAATCGTTTATATAATTAATTATTTCTATCATACCATATGTATTTATATGTATATTTTAAATTTCTATAACGTAATCTACGATATTTAAATGTTTCTATAAACGAATTATGTTAATTCTTCTAACTTTAAAATGTTTAATTGTTTGTATGGTAATATATATTAGATTATGTAGTTCTAGCCTTCTAGGATTAGTTTTCTTTTCAAAACTTTAATTAAATAAATAAAAATTCAAATACCAACAACCAACTAAATTAAAAGAATTAATTCTAAACTTCACCTATGAATGATACCTAAGCAAAAGTCAATTAAGTGACTTCTCAATTAATATATAGTAAGATTTAAGTGTATTTGAAAACAATATAATTATATTATTTTTATTTATATTAAATATAAAATTTATATAAGATATTATTTAATTTAGTTTTTTATATAAGTACAAATAAAATATTATGTTGTTTTTTTTACATTCACAATAGAAAATATATTTATATTTATGGTTTGCTATATTTATATATTTATAAGTTTTTGCACCAATGGGTTCCTCTATTATAGAAAAATGCTATATTTGTCTCTATAGATAGAATAATGCTATTTTTTTTAAATATAGAAGAAAAAATAGCATTCCTCTATTTATAGAGGCAAATATAGCATCTAATCTATTAAAATAGGAGTACAAAATTAGATTATCCCTTAGTTTTCCACTATATTTACAATGGCATGCCACTGAAGTTATTAATTAACCTATCTTTTATGATTTTTGTCTTTTCTCTTCAATTAATGTATTTCCAAAATCAAATTCTAACTAAAAAATCATGGCAACAATAATTAATAAACCTAACTTTTAATATTTTTTGTCTTTTCCTTTTTATTATACATATGTGTATTTGAAAATAATTAATTCCATATATACATTTCGTAATTACATACATTATACAGTAATTATTTTACTAATTCCACATATACCTAATAAATAGCATACAACAATTTCATTATACATAATCATAAAATTTTGATCCATAAAAACAGTTTATACAATAATTTTATTATATATAATCATAAAATTTTGATCCATAAAAAATAAAAATACATTTGTGTGATTTTACAGGTCGTATTCTAAATAAATGGATGATATAATTAAGGGTTTACATGATAAAATAAAACTACTCAATATAAACTATAAAATTATTGTGTTTATAAATGTCATATTAAAAAAAAATTAAACGGGTAAATTTTAAAATATATATTATCACTTATACAAATAAATATTCATTTATCAAAAAACTAACACCTGCGCGGATGCGCGGGTCAAGCTCTAGTTTCTCTATTATAGAAGAACACATCAGAAAAAAAACTCTCATCTCTAATTTTTCTTCTATTTTAAAGATTTCTATTATAGATATGGTTGGATATGGCCTAACTCAACGCTTAGCGTCTAAAATAACTAAGCGGATGTCTAAATTATCAGTTAGACAGTTTAACCATTTATAAATTATAATAAATATATCAAATATATGTAATGTTTTATATATCCAATGTATGAGATTAAAAGCATGAATAAGTTATATTGATTTAACCTTGCAGCTAATTTTAGGTTCAATAGGTAAGCAAAGTTACACGTAACTTATATACTATAATCACAATAGCAATAGCTTATTATTATCTAATATAATATATTTACTAAAATATAGCTTATTATCTAAAAACATACGTTGAGCCCAACTATTTGATGGATAAAAACATTTCAAATAAACAAAAGTTATATGTAACTTATATACTATGATAATCACAATAGCAATAGGTAATTATTATCTAATTAAATATATTTGCTTAACTATAGCTTATTATATAAGAACATATGTTAAGGCCCAAATAATTGATAGATATAAAACATGACAAATAAATAAAATAGTATGATAATAAATAAAATTACCTAAAATCATGAAAAAGTTAAGCCAAGTTACAAAAAAAATCATGAAAAAGTTGACAACTAAGCAAAATCACTTCATAAATAATAGTATAGATTATTTTTAATAAACAAACACAAATTTATTAAAATAAAATTCATAATTAAAGAATTAAAATTTCAAAATTGAAATTATTTATTTGTCAGTAAAATGGTAGAATGATGAATTTTAAAAAGAAATCATTGTATTACATAAAAAAAATAAAAAAATGGTAATGATTATGTAGAATTAAGAAAAGGTAATATGATAATGTGGATTATTAAAAGGCAAAAAGTATGATGTCTAATAATATAACAATTAGATGATAATCCACGCCTTGCACGGAGTGAATTGTTTTTTTTTAATGTTGTTGTTGTTGTTGTTATGTGTTATTTGATATTTTTCTATTTAAGTGTTCGAATGTGTACAACCTTTTGAAAAAGCGAACATGAATTAAAATTCTGTCTCGAGTGAAGCTTGACTTTAATAGATATAACCCAGTGATTGTGGTCTAGTAGTGGCTGTGGAACCAGGGGCTGAGAGCCAACTTTGCTCACTTCCCAGGTTCGAACTCTACTGGAAACTTATATGCAGTTTCTTGGCCGATTGGTTTCTGGGATCGTAAGGGATTGGAAGGTTTACCTTGTGGGATGGTTAACCAACGATCCGTCTCGTCACATGATTAGTTGGATTTACTGGAATCCATTGACTAATTGACTGATGTTAGTAATTCGGTGTGGTTAGTCATGGTTCGGAGCCAGATTACCTGAGTTATCAAAAAAAAAATCTAGTAATTTATACCTTTTTTTAATAGGGTTTGTGAGAAGAACTTAGGTGATAGACACATCAGCAATAAAATATAAGGGCCCTAAAATATAAGTCACAACTTATAAATGCTTACCAATTTATATAGAGGGGATTGTGCATGGTCTAATGATGCTTTGAATATGCTGCTTACATTTGTTGGTTGACAGAAAAAAATGAATCTAGACCAAAATAAAACCGATGTCACTCGGTCATTTCATAAACGACCCCGTAGACCAGATCTAACTAATTTGGCCCATTTTTGAAATCTTCGGCCTGACCCAATTCACACCCAACAAAATGTTTAAGTGATAGTGTGTACGAAAAGAGCGATACGGTCTCACACAGGTGATTATTCTTCGCCACCAACACCAAACCAGAAGCAGCGGGAACACCAGATACCCTAAAATCAAGGCTTTTAATATCGATTCCCGCGAACCCATTTCACCATCAAATAATCTCCTCCTTCAGAAAGCTCCAGAACCCTAAAACCACAATCCTTCTTCGAACAAGATGTTGGAACTTCGTTTGGTTCAAGGCTCTCTCTTGAAGAAGGTTCTAGAATCGGTCAAGGATCTGGTGAACGATGCCAACTTCGACTGCTCCAGCACTGGCTTCTCCCTCCAGGCCATGGACTCCAGCCACGTAGCGCTGGTGTCTCTTCTCCTGAGATCCGAAGGCTTCGAGCACTACAGGTGCGACAGGAACCTCTCCATGGGGATGAATCTCGGCAACATGTCCAAGATGCTCAAATGCGCCGGAAATGATGACATCATCACCATCAAAGCCGATGACGGCGGCGACACCGTCACCTTCATGTTCGAGAGCCCTAGTAAAGTTTTCCCCTTTTTGCTATTTGCGGTTCTGTAGAGTTTGTAGATTTCATTACAGAACAAAAAAACCATAGTTTGTTATTAGAGAAATTAAGGAAAAAGGGTTTCATTACAGAACAAAATTATAGTTTGGTTTAGAGAAAGGAAGAAAAATAAGTTTTTTTTTTTACATGTAGACTGTGTTAGAAAGTGTGTAATAATCTTATGATTGATTGGAGTGTGTTGATGGATGGTGCAGCACAAGACAAGATTGCGGATTTTGAGATGAAGCTGATGGATATCGACAGTGAGCATTTAGGAATCCCTGACGCCGAGTACCACTCTATTGTGAGGATGCCTTCTGGTGAATTTTCCAGGATATGCAAAGATCTCAGTAGCATTGGTGACACAGGTATTATAACGCACTGTTGCTAGTCAGAGAGAGGATGAAGAGAGAGTTTTCTCCTAACGTACTTGTGGTTTTGATTGTAGTTGTCATCTCTGTGACAAAGGAAGGTGTGAAGTTTTCAACAGCTGGTGATATCGGGACAGCCAACATTGTTCTCAGGCAGAACACAACTGTGGACAAAGTATGAACAACATTCACAACCTTATTTAATATCTGTTGAATACAATGTTGAAATGACTCTTGTTTTATGTGTGTTTGCAGCCTGAAGATGCCATTGTGATAGAGATGAACGAGCCTGTATCGCTTTCATTCGCGTTGAGGTACATGAACTCCTTCACAAAGGCGACTCCTTTGTCTGATACCGTGACAATCAGTTTGTCCTCGGAGTTGCCTGTCGTGGTGGAGTATAAAGTGGCTGAGATGGGTTACATTCGGTACTATTTGGCTCCCAAGATTGAAGAAGAAGAAGATACTAATGCCTAACACGTCTCTGGCTTCTAGATGCAGAACCTTTGGAACTCGAATGAATGTTTTTTTTTCTTTACTAAAGTCCTTTGTTAAGATGTCTGTCTGTTTGGATTCAGTTGTTTTCTAGATTTTCTATGTTACTGCACCGCTAGATTAGAAAAACAAGTTCGGCTGGTTTTGCAATTTGAAAAAAAAAAACATGTTTTACCACTTTCTTCTTGTTTTGTTCTTCAAACTTGCAAACCGAAGACAAAATGTTACTTTCAAGACGCAGAAACCTGTCTGCTTAAGAAAACCAGACTCGAATGCATCGAAGCAAGACCAGAAAAAAAATTGTAACAGTTATATATCACATAATTCACTTGTTTAGAGAGTTTGCCTCCAATCTTCTCCAGCATACACAGCTTGATCCCCAAGCTCTTCCTCAATCCGAAGCAACTGCACGAATATTTCAACCGTCTCTTTCAGTTTTTCTTATAGACTACTTTCTACATATAGAACTAAGCTTGAAATGAGAATACTATCTAACTAAATGTACTACATGGCTGCTACAAAAAGATACAGACCTGGTTATACTTCATGGTACGTTCTCCTCTGCAAGGAGCACCAGCTTTGATCACACCTGTTGCAAGACCCACGGATAAGTCGGAGATGAAAGAGTCCTCTGTTTCTCCACATCTATGTGATGTCACCACACCCCATTGGGCATCCCTTGCCAGTTTCACTACTTCAATCGCTTCTGTTACTGTACCAATCTGATTCACCTGTGTATCACAGCACGCATGTTATGTCTTTCTCATTTCTTAGACATTAGCTTCCTGTCATAAAATAATTAGCACACATAATATACCTTGAGAAGTAGGGCGTTACAAGCAGACTCCTGTATTGCTCGCTCAACACGTTTTGAATTTGACATCAATAAATCATCACCTACCACCTGCAAAAGTACAATACTGAGGAGTTAGACGACGAGAATAATTGTACAAACAGGTTTTAAGTTCCCTTTTTAACATGGCTATCCTAGTTTGTTTTAAGTAACCATCTGATTCCGTGAAAAGATTCAGAAGACAGTTATACCTGGCATATTCCGAGATTGGAAAAATACTTGGTGTGTTCCCAATCTTCCTTGTCAAACGGGTCTTCTATAAACACAATGGGATACTCTACCACCACAATGAGACCAAGCAGAAAATAAGGTCGTCAGAATTCTAGAACAGACCCAAAGGAAAATCTAGAATAAGGGGTATAAACATACCAGCACAAAGTTCTTTATACATGTCTATCATATCCTCCGCTGACTTGAAATTTTGCCCAGATTTACTAGGAGATTTGATATCCAGATCATATTTGGTACCTGCTCAGGAAAGAATCGTGAGAAAAATTCCACGGAAAATAAAATATAGTTAAAAAAACTTGGCAAAAGCATGATACAGATTGGTTACACATTATAATGATTTAACATCTTTTTCGTGTTGCGAGCCAATTGTGAATGACAATGCCTAGAACTAAACCAAGACTATCCATGGCTGAAACTTAAAAGTAGCCTCGGAAGACCAGTTTACCTATACAAAAATTAGTGGCAGCAACATCAATCGCTATCTTTATCTTATCACCATATCCTGTTCGGTTGATAGCTTCTTTCACAAGCTCCAAACCTTCCTTGAGACTGCAGGCAGTTACAATTATGTATATAAGGTATTTATTCAAGGAACTATAACACAATTTTTCTCATTTTTTACGGATGCGGTCACCACAAGCAACATATGTAAAAAGATGGTTACCTTGAGATATCTGGAGTAAGGCCACCATCTTCACCAACATTACACCCCATATTACCATTCTTTTCAGTAACAACGGCCTGCCATACACAGAAATAAATCATATCTCACCTTTATATACAAAGTTACAGATGCAAATCGAAAAGTAACACTGAGAAAGCCATATATCTTTAAGAAAATTGACCGACCTTTAAATGATGATATGTCTCAGATCCCCATTGCAGGGCCTCCTCAAATCTACTTGCTCCAACTGGGAGAATCATAATTTCCTAACAATATATGCAATGTTATAAATGTGTGAACAAAATTATTTGAACACCAAAACAATTCTAGAAGAGTGAAAAAGTATTCCCAAGAACTTGCATGAGAAAGAGGTAGAACAGAAACACTAATAATGGGTTAAATACCTGAATGGCAAAATGGTTCGAAGCATGATTGCCGCCACTCAAAACAGTGAAGGCAGGTACAGGTAACGTCATGTTTGCTCTGCCACTAAGATCAGAAAGGTGCTTGCATAGAGGGACCTATTATATAGCGCTTCTATCAGAATCATAGAGTATGCATGAAATGTAGTATAAGATAAGAGATAATATTGCGAAGAGTTGATACCTCTTTCTCAGCAGCTCCAGCTTTACATGCAGCAATGGAGACAGCAAGTATAGCATTAGCCCCAAGCTCATTCTACAAGATGATTAAATCAAAACAAACCGTGACGAAGATATACTAAAACTTCACAATCCTAAAATAATTGAAAATAAATGAGAGACACCTTCTTTTCAGTTTTGTCCAAGTCTATCATTGCGTGGTCGATCTGAGCCTGAAGTTTAGGGTCCATACCGATCAAGGCCTCAGAGATTCTCTCATTGATGTTCTTAACAGCTTTAGCCACACTGTTTCCCAGATACATTCCTTTGTCCCCATCACGTAATTCAATAGCTTCGTATCTAAAATCATTCATGATCACGCATCAACACCAATTCAAACAAATAACTTATGATGAAGAGTTGCTCACGTTCCAGAGGAGTCGCCACTGGGAACAGAAGCACGAAAAACGCCTTTGTTAGTGTGGAGATCCACTTCAACTGTTGGAATCCCTCTGCTATCGAGGATCTGCCGTGCTTTGACCTTCGTTATCACAGATGCTACTGCTTTCTTCATGTGATTAGCCTGAAAACGAAAACGATAAGGTATCACAATTGCAGGAAGGGAACGAAAGAGGCGAAAAGAAACGCACGATGAAGAGAACGGGATCTGAGGTTTTAGCCCTAACGGCGGCGTTGACGGCATCCTCGATTTTCCGAGAGAGAGTGTGCTTGTCTAAGTACTCTTGCACAGACATCTTCTTCTTCCTTCGATACCTTCTTCTCCTTCTCGTTTCGAATCTTCACGCAATTCTTCGATGCGTTCGTCAAGCAAGTTTGAATCTGAAAATTCCTTTTTTCCGGTTCCGGTTCAGGATTCCAATCAGAAAAACGCCATCAAAACACGACGACGTTTCGTGTTAGTCAACCATGCGTGCCGTCTGATAGTTCTACAGTCGTACATCACGACGTTTAGATCTTTAAACGAAAGGGGCTTTCTGGAAAGAGTTAAAAAAGCCCATTAGAATCTCTCACGTGCGATTGCCAGGTTGGAAAGCCTGAACTGCTTTTTCTCTCACGTGCCATGCCGTTTTAGTAACTGCTCCTCGGTTGGGATCCAGCTGTCACACAAACCAGATTCCGAAATTCAAAAAGATTTATTTTTAACGAGCCATTTATTTTTGAATTTCCACCCGTTACACCACCTCGAATTACGTGGCACCATCTTAACCGTCGATTAGTTAATATCCCATTTCGAATCACCAAATATTAGCCGTTAAAACCTCTTTTCCTTTATAAAATGGAACCTCGCTCTCCCTCTCTCTCTCTACTAAAACATCCTCTCCCCCTTTTTCAAAACCTCTCTCTTCTTCTCCCTCGCTTTAGATCCAGTTCTAGGGTTTGCGAAGATGCGTGAGATTCTTCACATCCAGGGAGGTCAGTGCGGGAACCAGATCGGTTCAAAGTTCTGGGAAGTGGTGTGCGCCGAGCACGGCATCGACCAGACGGGGCGTTACCAGGGAGACTCCGATCTCCAGCTCGAGAGGGTTAACGTCTACTACAACGAGGCGAGCTGTGGGAGGTACGTTCCTCGCGCCGTTCTCATGGATTTGGAGCCTGGGACCATGGACAGCGTTAGATCTGGACCTTACGGTCAGATCTTCCGCCCGGATAACTTCGTTTTCGGTCAGTCCGGTGCGGGGAATAACTGGGCGAAAGGTCACTACACGGAGGGTGCTGAGCTTATCGACTCGGTTCTTGATGTTGTTCGCAAAGAGGCTGAGAACTGTGACTGCCTCCAAGGTATGATGATAAAACTCTCTTCATCGGTTATTGATTCGTATCTTTAGGTTTATTGATTTAGAACGGTTTAGTTTTAGGGATTTTATGGTTGGTTTATTGTTTTGGTTTGGTTTGGTTTGGGTTTTGCAGGGTTTCAGGTGTGTCATTCGTTAGGAGGAGGAACTGGTTCTGGAATGGGGACTTTGTTGATCTCGAAGATCAGGGAGGAGTACCCGGACCGTATGATGCTGACGTTCTCTGTGTTCCCGTCTCCCAAGGTCTCTGACACTGTGGTTGAGCCATACAACGCTACGCTCTCTGTGCATCAGCTCGTTGAAAACGCGGATGAGTGTATGGTTCTTGATAATGAGGCGTTGTATGACATTTGCTTCCGTACCCTCAAGCTTAGCACTCCAAGCTGTGAGTATTCTCTTTATATAATCGGTATCAATGTTGTTGTCATGTCTCAGTGGTTTTACTTGTGACGCTTTGCTATTGAGATTTACATGGGTTTTGCTGATGTGATCAGAATGAGGCTAGTCTTCCCTGATGTCTCTATGATTCTTGTCGTTAGATGTAATCATGAAAGTATATATCTTGCTTGAATCTTTCTTTGCCATGTACCTAAGATGAGATTTATTTGCATACATTTATGGTGGAAAGTTATGATCTGAAAGTATATATTTGTCTGTGATGTCTCTATGGTTCTGCTCTTGTTTGTTTTGTTTGATGTCTAATCATGAAAGTATATATTTAGTCTGTGATGGAAAAATGCTATAATATGATCAGAGGGCACGGACTCTTATGGTCTTACATTCTGTGTCAAATTGTTTTCATCAGCTAAAGCTTTTCGTTTGCTGAATTGTGCAGTTGGTGATCTGAACCATTTGATCTCTGCAACCATGTCTGGTGTAACCTGCTGCCTTAGGTTCCCTGGTCAGCTGAACTCTGATCTCCGCAAGCTTGCTGTGAATCTGATCCCGTTCCCTCGTCTTCACTTCTTCATGGTAGGATTCGCTCCTCTCACCTCTCGTGGCTCTCAGCAGTACCGTAACCTCACCGTCCCAGAACTGACCCAGCAAATGTGGGATTCCAAGAACATGATGTGCGCTGCTGACCCAAGACACGGTCGCTACCTCACCGCCTCAGCTATGTTCCGCGGCAAAATGAGCACCAAGGAAGTTGACGAACAGATGCTGAACGTCCAGAACAAGAACTCATCCTACTTCGTTGAATGGATCCCCAACAATGTCAAGTCGACCGTCTGTGACATTCCACCAACCGGTTTGAAGATGGCTTCGACTTTCATTGGTAACTCAACTTCGATCCAAGAGATGTTCAGGAGAGTCAGCGAGCAGTTCACTGCCATGTTCAGGAGGAAGGCTTTCTTGCATTGGTACACAGGGGAGGGCATGGATGAGATGGAGTTCACAGAAGCCGAGAGCAACATGAACGATCTGGTCTCTGAGTACCAGCAGTATCAAGATGCCACGGCTGAGGAAGATGGAGAGTACGAAGATGAAGAAGCTGAGTACGAGCAAGAAGAAGGCTATTGAAGAGACATAACACAAGAATCTCAACTTCAACTTCCTGTTGCTGTTTTACTTTTCAAAATTTCAACTAAGTTTCTTTTTTATATAGTTTCTGTAACTATATCGTTTTCATTAGTAGTTTATGTACTCGGCGTAGACTGGCTAAGAGGATTATCAAGATTTTATCAAACAACTATTTTGCTTAAATCTATTGGTTGAAAAATGCATATGCCTCGTCTAAGTACTTGGTAGATGAGCAAATGGTTGTGTCGTCTAAGTACAGCTTTCATGCTTGGACCGTCCTATATGGTTAGGCCGTCCAAGAACACAAAGTCTTGGTGCTTTGTTCCTCTCTTCTATTTGAATAGGGTTGTGCAAGCAAGTCCTTGTCTTGTTGGTGATCCTTTAAGAGGGTGAGTTTGTCCAGTTGATGACTGATGTCTGTCTTCAAGCTTTTCCACAGCTTGGTTAAAGTCTTGTCTCCTGTTTTCTTTCTGCTCCGGACCTCCTCGTCTTTGAAACTTGTATAATGGCTGGAACTAGCTAGGTTGGATCCAGAGTGGTTCGTATGCGCTCATCAACTTGGTCTCATTTTCAAAGATTTAAAACATTTTTGCTTATACGCAACTGGTCCAACCTTAGAATTATCATGATTGAATCATCTAAGCTTAGTTTACAATTTGTGCTTGTGGATTTGTGAGTTTTGACAATAATATTAGTCAATTACTAGTCGTCTGACAAATGTAAAGGATACAAATCAAAGAAAAAACGCTATAGAGAATAAAAATGTTTTTGTTTCCCCCTAAAATCAATCGCTTTCAATATCCATGGACGCGAGTAGATCCCTCTGCTTCTTAATCTCTTCTTCTTCAGCCTTCTTCTTCTCCTCCTCCTCTGCGGCCAAACGCGCTTGTTCAACCTTAAACTCTGAAACCGCCTTGTCAAAGACACTCCTCACATGTCTGTTCATGAGCATGAGCTCTTGACAAGCATCTTTCAGTACCTCCCTCGCCGGATCGCCTAAACAATCAAGTTTCTATTGGTTAGACACAAAACAAGTAACTCTTGCAGAGTAATCAAGAAGGAAAATAGTAACAATGACGTGAAAAGGGTGTGTACTTGTAGTACCTGTGGTCTGGACTCGGACATTGACACATTCAAGGGAAGGATGTGGGATGCTGTACCCGGCCAATGTTACTCTCGGACTGCAGAGTTGTGAGCAGTAATGGTTTAGTGATAAGACAATCAATCACTGACTACACATACAAGTGCAAGTTCAAAACGGTATTAACCCAAATGAGAAGATGATTTTGTCAATTCATTTAATTAGTAAGCAAGTAACCACATACATAAGTCTAACCAACATTCATTCAATCGCTAAAACAAATAACCAAATTAAGAACCAAGAACGAGATTTGAGATTATATAAAGGTAAAAACTTTAATATGACATAAAAGATTTTAGAAGGGTTGAAAGAAGATGGGATACTAACTCTTGGTTTAACATGAAACGAACGGCGTTAGCAAGTGTGTGGTCTTCTTCCGCAAGAGTAAAGGAAGCATCTTTATCATTCGTGAACGAACCGTGCTCCATCTCTCTGCTTCTGCTACAGAGTTCAAATCAAAACCCACCACGAAACACAAAGAAGAGAGAACAAAAGGTTTCTCCTAATGAGCGCTATGAGAGGAAGTTGCGCGAGACTTTTGTTTGCTAAAACCCTAAAAGCGACGCGAAGACACCTCGGAAGTGTTTATGTATGTAAATTACTTCTTTACCCTTTCGCAGTAACGGCGTCGTTTTTGCTTGATGACGTGGCGTTGTATTGTGTCTTAAACCCTAGTTCGTTCTGTTTCGGCTGTCGAGGAGCAAGCAAAAGAGAGAAGCCTTGTCCGTATTCAATCTCTCTGAACATCTTCGTTTTTTCTTTTTTTTTTGAGAAAGTAAGGATCTTTGTTCTTCAAATTCAAGTATTGGATTATAAAGATTCGATCTTTACGAATCTTAAACTTTGTTTTCAGGTATTGCTAAGATGGCTGCTCCCAGTCCAATCCCCGCCGGCATTTCTAAGGAACAGGTTCGGATTCCTTATTTGTTGTTGTTGTTGCTGGTTCCTCGTAAAGCTCAGATCTTTGATCTAGTTAAGCAGCGGAGTTCAAAGAGTTTCATAGCTGTCGATGTTGGATTGTTCTTGTCTTGTTTCTGATGCCACCTTCTCTTTGGATTGAATCAGGCGTTTAGCATGGCACAAACGGAGATGGAATATCGAGTTGAACTCTTCAACAAGTAATCAATCAAATACCCTTTAAGTTTGTTTTCGTCTTGAATAAGATTAGAGATTGATGCTTCAGTGCCTGAAACTTTTATGTTCAGCTAGTGTTATATCTAGAGAAGTATCAGTTTTTTTTATAGATGATATATAAACCCATTCAATGTCTGAATAGATCTTGATGAAAGATTACTTAGGTGTACAATGTATAACTTTGATATATCCTTTGATAGGTCGTTGTTAAATGCCTTTGATGTGTGGTTCTTATTAAATACCTTGGTTTTTTTTTAATGCAGGCTTGCTCAAACATGCTTTGTTAAATGTGTGGATAAAAGGTAAAGCTTCCTCCTATCTTGTTTTATGTGTGTTTTACATATTTTGTTTTAAACTGATAGCTTATTCAGCTGCACCGGTTTGAAGATTACTTTTTTGGGTATTCCTCAGGTACAAGGAAGCTGAGTTAAACATGGGTGAGAACAGTTGCATTGACCGTTGTGTTTCCAAGTACTGGCAGGTAACCAAGGCTCTTGTGTTAATTATTAAAAAAATTCGGTACTTGAAGCCGAACACTATTATTCTTCAGATATAATACTCTGATATTTTCTTTTCTTCATATAACCGTTTTCAGGTAAATGGAATGGTCGGACAGCTCTTAAGTGCTGGCAAGCCTCCACAGTAAAGCCCCGTTTAGAGGCAAAGTCATAGGACCAAAAGCTCACGGAAAGACAAAAACTCTCTTCTTTCTTTCTAAAGTTTTAAGGCAATCTTATTGTTTTTTTTGTCTTGCATTATATTTTTGGCGCTTATTTGGACAAATTATGCAATTCTCTGAGACTTTATTTATAAGAGATGAAATGAAATAACCAGATAAAAAATTATAAAAACACAATATATTTATGATTTGTATAATTTACATGAAAGAGAAACGTCTATGACAAAGAAAACTGGAAACTTTCTGTTCAGTTTAAAAAACTTCTGCTTGGATTCAAGATTACATGATTGGAGAAATGAAATATGCTCATCTGCTACATTGTTCTCAGTGGAAGTAATGGCGTCTGACAAGGTCCACTAGAACGCTCTGCCATATCTGCAATTCAGAGATACATTCACAATTTCTTCAGTGTACCACAAGATTGAGCAAAACCTATAATGGTGTTTAAAATACTCTTTTTGGGTGAATAGCAGAGACTAAACTAAGAAATGGTCTTGGCAAATCTGAGTAGAGTCGCTACATGATATCTTTGTAATGATCTGATATTTTGGGTGAGGAAAAGTACCAAGACAACCATTTCAGTTCGAGGCAGGAACTATGGAAAACAAAAAGAAATTTTTTATTGTGGAAACAAAGGGATGAAAAGTCCACTACGATCAACAAAAACCCCTTGTAAGAAAGAGCCATAGAAAAACGGTACACAGAGAACCAAGTTGCTTTGGTCTAGTGGTATAGGAGCTCCAGCTGGAGTGTCCGCCCCTGGGTTCGAGCCTTGGCCACTGCGGAATTTACATATGGGCTGCAGCATCCGAGACCGAAGACCGTTACACGGTGAGCCACATGGTGACGCCCTGGCAGCGTCCATGCTCACTTCGGTCTCTAGTCTGGACCACCTCGGTGGGGCCAGGATACTCGGTTAGCAAAAAAAAAAAAAAACGGTACACAGAGAATTGGTGATAGAGAAAGAGTGAAGAGAAAAGAAACACAAATGAGGCAAAATTGACGAAAACAGTTTCTTTTTTTTTTGCTTAAAATATATAATTGACGAAAACAGTTTCACTAACAAAAGCTTTATTTTGCCCAAACGCCTATGGTACATGTATCAATTACCAAACAAACTATGGTTGAACTTCTGTAAATTAATAATGCTGAGATTTTAAAATTTTATTAATTTATAATAAGTTTTTTTATTAAGTTTTCTTATTTTAATATATATTTATTCTAGGATAAGAAAAATATTTGATTTTATTGCATTAACATTAATTTTTATTTTCTTTAAATTTGACATTTATATTAATTTTATTATTATATTATTTAGTGTATATAACATATATTATATAAAATTTAAATTTGGTTTTAGGTATAATATTACTAAATTTCATCAGAAATATATGAAGTGTTTAGAAAATATAAAGATTATATCATTGTAAATATAAAACAAATAATATAATAATAGATGCTTATTTATATAAAATATATATACATATAAATTATTAATTTATAATTTATATGAGACGATATATTTACATAGAATTTTTTAAGAAAATATTATTTTATCGATTTGTATCAAAATTTTGAACCGTCCAAATTAAGATTGATAAAAATTATTAATTTATAAAAATTATTAATTTATCGTATATTAATTTATAAAAATTCTATTGTACCACAATTAAAAACGAGGAAAGTAAACATCTTTAAACAGTAAATAGGGAGACGGAACCTAAAAAGCAAGTCCGGCAGAACAAGCTTCCATTTCCCGACAAGTAGAGAAGCTTGTAATGTCGTTTCTGAGTAAACTCGTCTCCATAGCTCCACAGGAACACATGGACCCATTATGTACCAAACTTTCGAGTGAGATAAACGGATAAAGAAACAACAGAAACCACAAATAAATAAAAACCATAGGAGCGTCGCGATCAACAGAACGGGGCATGATGACTAATATTGAATATGAACATTAATCTCTTAAAAAAAAAAAAAAAAAACATTAATCTCTTTTACAGGACGATCATACGCAGCTGCTTTTTTGTGCAATCCACGCATGATGATGAGCCAAAGCGATTTGGTGAGGAATGGCAATTCTGTAACCGTTTTAGTTTTTTCTATTATATATATTAAATTATTAATAGTATTCAACAGGTGCTGTGGTGTAGTGGTTATCACGTTTGCCTTACACGCAAAAGGTCTCCAGTTCGATCCTGGGCAGCACCATGTTTTATACTCAAAATTCGTACTTTTTTGCTCTTTGGAGAAGAGATTTTCAGTTCAGACACACTCTGTGCACTGATCGACCATACTTGTTCATTTTCCATTCAGACACACCTGATGACATCATCAACTAGCACTCGTCAATTCTTTAGAACCTTGGAATGCAAAAACTAACAAGTAGGTTGATGGAATGAAAGAGACAAAAGGCATATGCATATATTACATAGAACCATCATGTAATGGAGATTAACAACTGGTATGAATAATATCTAAGTTTTATGGAGATTAATACAAGGATAGTCAATGGGCCAATATTCTTCTTGCTCTTCTGTCTTCATTATAGGATTCCTCTTGTGGCTGGCCGGACATTGACGTCATCCTCCTCTCGTAGTCTGGCGATGGTAGCTTTTTGAGAACTCTTTTTGATCGACAAGTAGAAGAATAAAAACTAACAAGTGGCTTTATTTGCTTAAATATTAATAATGGGTAGAGATGTTCAATCAATTCAAACAAGTTTCACAAAATGTTCTATATAACGTAATCTACTCCCACACCGTAATTACATAGAAAATACGAACCCCATCATAGACTAAACATATTTATATATAATAGCCGATTATTTAGAGAAAGCGACTGGTTAAACCCTCCCCACAGGAGACACCGGTGGGTTTGAGACATACTTTGCCGGAGCCTCACCTTCAACAGGACCTGAACATGACTTCAACCTCTCGTTCTGAATCATGGACGACACCTCTCCACAAGCCTTGTTTTCTACACGCCAAGTGTTTGGTTCCACTGTCTTCAACGAGTTCCGTCCTTCGTTGACAGCTATACATATGGAGAATACTTGCAAGAGTGAGAGTGATGTATTGTACTCAACAGCGTAAACACCTTCTCTGTATGGAGTAAAACTCAAGAATGGTTGGTTGCTATTATCCTGTAATCCTCCCTGCCAAACCAAACATTAATGAGTTTTCATCACAAAGTATTCAGAGTTTTTGTGATGTTTTTTTATGAACCTGAGAGAAAAGCTTGAAGGCATCTGAAGTGGAGGCAGAGAGGTTAGACTGATTGGTGAGGATTCTAAGGTTGCAGCCCATGTCCCAACCTCCACAGTCACATGATCCACCAGACTTCCATCTCTGTATCAGCGAGGAAGGCCCTCCTTTGTGTGGGAGGCTGTGAACACCACTCGGAAGCACCACTGTTGTGCCAACCTCTGCAAAGTAATCTCCAAGTGTGGTTGCGCTCGCCTCAGCAAGTTTTGGGATCTTGATCACCATGGCAGCTAGCTCGTTAGCTCGCTGCTGCGACTCTGACGCGAAGAGTGCATATTCTCTTGTTAAAAGGTCATCGACAGAGCCCACCGAGACTCTCATCTGAGCAACGATGTTGGATGTGTACTCTTGGCCTTGTACCTTCCTTGTGTGGTTCATCCACTTTCCAGTTTTCTTCTGCACTTCCTGAACGGTGAAAAACGTGTACTTGTGGCCACATTCTTCCTTTTCTGGAACCATCTGTTTTCTTATTGTGGCTGCTGTGATGCTCTGTTCCTTGTCAACCGCGAAAGTGAAGAGCGGTTGATCGTTCTTAGAAGTCACACGAAAGAGAGCCTGAACCGTCGAAGAAGATGGTTGATGATTGTCAGAAAGAATATGCTTCTGGTGACTCGACGACGGTGAACTCTTTAGCGATGATGGCTCAGGAGATCTACACGCATGGCTTGATTTTGGTCTTATCAGCGGGTCAAGGAGCCTTCTCAAGGGACTAGACCTGCCTCTGCTTGCTGCACTGGTACTATCTATGGACGACGTTTCGCTGAGAGAAGAGGTGGAACGGTTTTCTAAACCAGCTCGCGATGGAGTAAGAGTCTGAGCGTCTTCCGGGTTGGAGTGTTTGCTTGACTTCCCAATGCTGAAGCTGAGTCGGCGAAACGGTGAAATGCTCCTTGCTCTTTCTGCTACAACTTTAACTGGTTTCTGATCTGATAGCTTGGGGAGCGTCTCTGTTGACCTTCTGTCTAAAGTCCTGCTCCTGGAGGGACTAGATTCGGACTTTCTCGATCGCGGAGCTGAGCTTGATCTGTTTTTCTCTGCGCTCAAGAAGTTGAGACGCTTTAAGAAGGGCTTACTTCCATCAGCAGCTTCACGTCGGAAGTGACCGTCCAAAACAGCACGCTGTTCATACGCTAACCTCTCTGGGAACAACCCCTTTCTATTAGCTTCGGCCACTCGCTCAGCTAACAACACTTTTGAATCGTAGAACTTGGACAAACCGAGTATCTGTTTCTGAGAAACGATCCCTGGTACGAACACAGCAGCAGCAGGCTTTTCTTTACCAAACATGTCGTGAACACGAGGGTTTCGGATTCTCTCATCCATCTTCTCTCCTTTCTTGTTGAAATCATCTGCTAGAAGATTCCTTGATATGACCCTCGTGGATGAAGGACTCTCAGGCTTTGATGGACTCAAGAAAGTCCTGGTTTTGGGAACGGGCTTAACATCAGAAGAATCTTTCTTCTCGTTCTGGAGGAATGCAGTTCCACGAGGGCTTTGATGAACCTGCACAGCATCTCTCTTAGTGGCATCTGGCAAAGAGCAAAGGTTTTGGGAAGTATCACCATTATCTAGAGAACAATCTCCTGGCTTAGATGACATGAGATAATACTGAAGCGGAGGGTGATTAACCCTTCTGCGGAAAGGAGAATCAACGAGACCTTTGCCAGAATCAGTAGATGATGATGACTCATCAGTCCGGAGCGATGAAGACGTGCTTGTGTTGGACAACGAAGACCTTGCATGCTTGTTATCAATCTGTTTAGCACCAGCTTTAACGTCTCTCGCTTCAGGCTTATCACATTTCTTGATGTAACTGGGCACATAGGACTTGTACTTGACGAGGTCCCTTTCACCGGATGCGGTTCTACCCATCCGTGACTTGAGCCGATTCTCCAAGCGTTTGGGACAGACGTCTTCGACATTTTTGGTGATCTCGCGGTGGAAGTCGGAGTAAGATAAGCCGCGCTTGTCGTCTCTGAACTTAGCCGGTAGATATGATTTTTGAGTTTCCTTAGTCAAAACCTTCTTCTCAGCAGGTGGTGGTGGTCTATCACTTGAACCTTTCTTCAGCTCGAAGCGACACTCCATCTGTTTTTGTATAACGTTGTCACTCAGATCATTCCTTAAGTCTCCAATGCTACTGAATAAAGCTGTCTGCAAGGAACAATGTCATGGACATGAGATCTGAGTACAAGATTAAAAGCTGAGGAAAAAGGCAAACCTACATGACAACCACATTTTATTGTTAAAGCTTCAAACTTTACCACTAAAAAGAAGACTACAAGATCGAAGAACCCATTTTTCACACTAAACTCATAAGAGGAGATTTAACACAAACATTTCTTCTGAAACATTCACTGGCTCTTATTGAAAAAAACAACGAATACTTGGAGAGTGTCGGAGACAGAGGAATAGCATTCACTGCAAAATCGAATCCGTACCTCGTCAGAATCAGTGTAACCGAGGGGAAGCAGCCATCGGACTAATCAGATGAGCACAGCAATTACGAGGGGGGGAAACGGATCCCTAATCACCCGTAAAATCCGGAAGCGGGAATCGCGCCGACGATGCTGACTGACCCTATCATCTACGAAGCTGCTTAAAGCGTAGAGAGAGAAAGAGAGAGAGCTTCTTTGTTGTTGTAGATAGAGATAGAGAGAGAGAGAGGGGACAAGTAGAGAGTAGAGAAAGTTTTATTACTATTTTATTTTTGGAAAAGTAAGAAAAAGAGAGAGAGAGACATCTTTTTTTGGTGGCCGACGGATTTAGTAAAAAACAAAAAGAATCGTACGATGGAGATTCCTTTGTTGACGCGGGAGTTTCGTCAGGCTTTGACCCCACCCTTAGTGGATCTCTTACTCTCTACCCACCGTTGGATTTCCAGCTGCTTCTTTTAGACCGGAGAATATCTCCTACTTACATAACCGACAAGTTCTATTAGCCCACTAAAAAGCCCATTCTAAACTTACTAGCAAAACCCATTACGGCCCATTAACAAAAAGAAACTTGATTATCCTCCTCGGACCTCCTCGAAGTTTCTGGATTCACATATCTTTTGCATTGTAGGCTCTTGTTAAGTCTAGAGATTTCGATTTCTTCCTATAAAAACATTCTTCGATGCTCCGTATTCACTCAGAAGTCGAAAATTAGAATTTCAGAAAGACAAACAAAACAATCGAATCTAGAAGTCTACTTCTTGTAATAACATTCGAAAAATGTCGATGATTCCGAGCTTCTTCGGCAACAACAGGCGCGGCGGCAGCAGCTTCTTCGATCCTTTTTCTCTTGATGTTTGGGATCCGTTCAAGGACTTTCCATCATCTTCTTCGTTTTCACGGGAGAACTCCGCGATTGTGAACGCGCGTGTGGACTGGAGGGAGACTCCTGACGCGCACGTGTTCAAGGCGGATTTGCCTGGGATGAAGAAGGAGGAAGTGAAGGTGGAGATCGAGGATGACAGCGTGTTGAAGATCAGTGGGGAGAGGCACGTGGAGAAGGAGGATAAGAACGATACGTGGCACCGCGTGGAGAGGTCGAGCGGGCAGTTCACGAGGAAGTTTAGGCTTCCGGAGAATGTGAAGATGGATCAGGTGAAGGCTGCGATGGAGAACGGGGTTCTGACTGTGACTGTGCCGAAGGCGGAGATGAAGAAACCTGATGTCAAATCTATTCAGATCTCTGGCTGATTCAAGCATCCCAGAAACTCTGGTTCGAACTTGAGTATGTATCCTCGTGTGCTTTGGGTTCTTGTCTGTCCCAGTTCTGGTGTTTGTGAGTGTGTCTGTTTAGAGTTTCAATGTAATGGTTGTGAAATGGTGTGTGTCGTTCCGTGATGTGGAATAAACTTTATTAGTATTAAGTTATGTTACTGTGGGCAATATTTCTAAGAGTGAATAGTGAAGCTGAGGGGGAAAACGTTTTTCATTAGTTTCAAATGATGTATATAGGGTTCTTCACAAAATGTCAGATACAAAGCAAGCTTTTGGCTTATCATCGAATTTTGAAGGTTCCGTTAGTCGAAGAGAAACAACCATCGAGCTAATAAGATTAAACCAAAGTACTTTCCATTGGCGTTTCAACGGTTTGTTAGAAAATGCCAAAATGATGAACCGTTTAAGGCTGATTCGAAACACACTCCAGCTGATTCGAAACACGCCAAAATGTCCCACTTCTTAAGGGATCGCACAAGCATGAATCATATTTGAGAGCATGTCCATTAAAAGGTTGCAATATGCGACTCAGAAAAAGCGAGTGGAAGTTAGAGACGCACTTAAATTATGAACTTCGATAAACCTGTGAGAACTTCTAATTTATTTGTTTATCTTTAGTTATTTTCAAATATTTTGAATAATTTTTAAGTATTTTGAATAATTCTAAGTATTTGAATATTTTGGTTTTTGGATATTAAAGCCAAAATATTTCAGTTCGAGTTTGTTGGACTTTTGTAGTATTTCAATTACAAAAATTTGGACGTGTTGGGATATCTTGCCTAGTTTGAGTTTCATACAATTTTTTCCCAATCTTAATTACTAGCTTTAAGATCCACATAATTGCGCGGAATAAATGTCATATATTAAAAACAATATATATGTATATATTATTTATTTGTATTTATTTACGTATATAGTAAACACATAAATCAAAACAGTACATTGTGTTTATTTATGATAATATTTTAGTAAATAAATTAAAATAATTATTTTATTTATTTTGTGTAGTATATAATTAAATTTCAGTGATATAGACATAGATATATAATATATTCTAAGATAAATATTTATTATTGAGAATTCATATTCATATAATAAATGCAATTTTTGAATGTAAATTTCAAAATTAAAATAGTAAGATGCCAATATTTTTTTGAATACAAATTTAGAAATTATCATATTTAAATATTTTTCTATGTTATATAGTTTAATTTTAAACTATATTAATAGATAATATGAATGTCTAGTAAATGAGACTTCATATTCATATAATTTATAATTGTTTGTAGTTTGTTATTACCAAAAAAATTAAACTGTTGATCACAAATTTTTAGTGAGAGACATTTAATGTTTTAGTAATTTATAATTGTTATAAAATTTTTGAGTAATTGCACTGGATATATACGATTGAAACATTATTTAACTAACTGAACAATGCACTGTTGATAAAATTACAATCCCAAATTTTTATCCTTATCACACTACTTATAACAGTTGTATTTACACATCATATTTTTGTTTAAAAAAATTATTTAATTTTCCTCCATTTCTTCTCTCTTATGGATCAAAAGACGGGACAATAATTCTCTTCTTTAAGAAGTAACAAAAATTCAAACTTTTTTCTGCTTAAAGATTAAAACTTTATGTTTGATGATTGAAACTTTATGTTGAAGACTAAAACTTTTTGATGCAGATTAGTAAACTGAAGTCTAAGCTTAACGGAGATAAAGAAGAGGAGGAAGAGAACAACGCCGTGATGATGGAAAGTGAATTGTCAGTTAAGGAGGAAGAAGTTTTTGTTGCCCGGGAGAAAACGAGTAATGCGCCGGAGCTTCCTACCGGAGTTCATCTCCGACGCGCCGTCGTCGAAGTTGTCGGTGAAGTTAGAATTTTTCCCGATTGATGTGAGATCTTTGTTTGTCGATGGCGGTTCTCCGAGGACCTGCATCCTCCAGTGCGACCTACGCTCATGACGGGTTGATTGATGAGAGGCGCATAGATCCTCAGTGCAAGAAGAAGAGCTCCAATCACAATTGCGGCGGCTAGGTGGGGTTGGTTATCAATCAGTTATCAATGAATTTGGTAATTTTGTTGAAGGTTCACAAGGATTTTGGTTGATTTGGGTGACCGGTATCTCTATATCTGTTGGTTTTAATTTTGTGTTCCATATTTTATTCTGGATTTATCTTGTTGTTCATCTTGTTCTTTGTTAGTTTGATTTCTTGTGGTAAGACTGTAGTTTCTAAGAAACTTTTATTTCGCCGGTTTTCTTTCCGGTGACGTTAATATATGATCAGTCGGCTTAATGTTTCGATCCATGTATTAACCGACACAAAACCTATTGCAGACCTATTTATCCTACCCTAGCACTGCAGACTGCACAAGTGAAGTTCTCCGGGTCAGGTGAGTCTTTTCGCCTCTGTTTCTCTCTCCAACTATCTAAATATATTTTCCGTTGCATGATCTACTAATTAACTTATGTTTTGTGTATTTTTGGCCAATTTGGCCAATTTTAAAATATAGTATATAAGAATTTTTTTAATAATATGGTTAATGTGGTTGTTTAATATCTTTTAATAATATAAATTAAACAAAAAAGAGTTAAGATACAAAAATTATTGTCAAATATTTATTATTCTTAATAATTAATTGTCATATATACATTAATCATGTTAAGCAATTCTGTAACTTTGTTTAAGAAAAGTGCGATAATATTCTTTTGTATACTATTTATCATTTTAATAGTTTGTTTAATAAGAAAAATATAATATAAATTAAGATGAACCAACCTATTTCTATAAAAATTCTGAATTTCATTCTCGTGATGACACGTGACTATAAAACAATGTTGTAATGTTTGCCAATTCAATTAATATATAAGAGATTAACGTAGATCATAGATTAGTGTAAAGTAGTTGCCCATCCCTTTGCCTTGCCATATGATATACATAGAAACACCAAATAATGAGGTTGGTTGTTTGGATGTAACAAGTGTAATCAATTTTCGACCAAGTCTCCAAACACCGTTGGATTGGAGCTGCTAGTTACATCAAATCATAATCTGAGAACTAAGAGAGGGCCCATTTCAGAGGCTATCTAATCTGGCCCATAACTGACTTATTTTAGTAAGCCCATGAGACTAACTTTCCAGATTCTCCTGACATTTTCGTCTTGGGATCTTCTAGATGTTTCTAAGTTGGGAGAGAATCAGTGGGAATGGAGAACAATTCGAGAAGCTCCAGATATTTCGTTTCGTTCATATAAATAGATTCCTCGATCCTCTCTGTTTTCTCAAGAGTTAGAATCAAATTCAAGAAAAACAAAATTCAACTAATAATGTCGATGATTCCGACCTTCTTCGGCAACAACAGGCGCGGGGGCAACAGCTTCTTCGATCCGTTTTGTCTAGATGTTTGGGACCCGTTCAAGGACTTTCCCTCATCTTCCTCTTCGTTTTCCCGAGAAAACTCTGTGATCGTGAACGCGCGTGTGGACTGGAGGGAGACGCCGGAGGCGCACGTGTTCAAGGCGGACTTACCTGGACTGAAGAAGGAGGAAGTGAAGGTCGAGGTCGAGGACAACAACGTGTTGAAGATCAGTGGTCAGAGGCACGTGGAGAAGGAGGACAAGAGCGACACGTGGCACCGCGTGGAGAGGTCGAGCGGACAGTTCACGAGGAAGTTTAGGCTGCCGGAGAACGTGAAGATGGACCAGGTGAAGGCTGCATTGGAGAACGGAGTCCTGACTGTGACGGTGCCTAAGGTAGAGACGGAGGAGGCTAGTGTCAGATCTGTTCAGATATCTGCCTGATTCAAGCATTCTCTGACCATGCATGGTTCGAGTTTTTGTGTGTGTTGTGTGTTTCCTCTTCTGGTTTAACTGAGTGCGTGTCATGTCCTGTCCAAAGTTGAAGGTGGTCAGTCTGAGAGACGATGTATCTATACTAAAATATTAAATAAATATTATCTTAAAGCCTCCCATAACTTCATATTTAAATTGTTTAATAAATTCTTCAGTTTACAAATGTCATTTTTGTTTTAAATCGTACGGTAATGATTTAAGAATTTCATCACAAACAGTGCCGGTCCTGAACTTTTCGGGGTTCAATACGAAAAAAAAAATTTAGGTCTTAAATAGTTCATAAAAAAAAATTTCAAAAATCCAGAACTTAACCTAAAATACTATTATTGTCTGTTATTGCCTTTACTACTTTTCTTATATTAAAATGAAAAAAAAATAATATTTAAATATTATTTGTTCATATCTTTTAAACTGGTTATGTTCTACTGTTTCTCACGTTACACTTTATGTCTCTGTTTACTAATGATAAATCAAACAAGTGAACTTAAAAGAGTTTTTAAAAAATCCTAGGCCCCATTCAATTGTTTCATTCGAATGGGGTCAGAACCGGGCACAAACCAAACATACGAGTCATCTAGACTTGCCCAAGTAACTACGCTGGATCCTTACATTTTTGTCAAATATGTAAAGACAGTAACAAACCAGATCAGTCTGTAGTAAAGATTCTAGCTACAAGATATGCATAAATGTAATTAACGAACAGATTCTAGTTTGTAGCTATCCATTTCTGGGTGTTTCCATAAGTTCACTCGACAATCTCAGTAAAATTCCAATTTGGCTGTAATTGAGTTTTGCTGGCTTGGCCCAATTTGCAGATTTTAGTTGTTGTGCTGTTGTTTGAGGACAGCACAAGGACCGATAACTCTTTTTTTTTTGGGACAACATGGTTATGGAGGAGAATAACTATGGTGATTTTATCTCAACTTTTAAAAAAAAAGGCTTGCATGGAAAAATATAGTTTCATATGTACTGAATGAAGTTCTGGAAAAAATATATGTTACTTTTTCATTGCTATGGAAGAGATAACCATGGTGATTTTATCTTTAACTTTTTTCTAAAAATAAGAGGCTTGAATGAAAAGTATAGTTTCACATGTACTGAATGAAGTTCTGGAAAAAATATATGTTACCTTTTCCAAAAAAATAAACAGAAAATGAGTTAGATCGTTAACAACTTGGAAGCGAAATCTACTCTCATACCATAATCTATTGTGGAAAATGTTATCTTATTGTATTGTGTCGTTGTGTTATTGAATATGAAGAGTACAACACAACACCAATATGAACCAACATCAACACAACACCGACACCAAATTTGTCTGAGCAATTTATCAAAAAGAGGAGTGACGTTAGCAATGACGTACTTAACTTATAAAATAATGGGAAAATATTTCTTTTTTTCTGGTTTGTTGTCCAAGATATATTTTTCTTTTCCCTCTAGTTTGTTGTTCACGGTATCTTTCATTTATTTATATAGAGAACATTAGTAAATCAGTCACTCAAGTGAATCAAACATAAACTGAAAGAAAAATAAACAGGAGTATAACCAGAGGGATCGAAGAATGACAGAGAATGAGGGAAAAGTAAAGCTTCTAGGGTGTTGGGCAAGCCCTTTCAGTCGTAGGGTCGAGATGGCTCTCAAACTCAAAGGCATATCATACGAATACTTGGAGGAAGCCTTGCCCAACAAGAGCCCTTTGCTTCTTGAGCTTAACCCGATTCACAAGAAGGTTCCCGTTCTTGTACACAACGATAAAATATTACCCGAGTCACATCTAATCCTCGAGTACATCGACCAAACATGGAGTAACAATCCAATTCTACCTCAAGATCCCTACGAGAAAGCCATGGCTCGATTCTGGGCAAAATTCATCGACGAGCAGGTATATCCAACAAAGAATGCTAATTATAAAATTATTATTTTTTGGGTCAAAGCTAATTCATAAATCTTTTTTCTTATATATTGATCTTGCAGATTCTTACTGTAGGATTCAGGTCTCTAGTAAAAGCAGAGAAGGGGAGAGAGGTTGCTATTGAAGAAGCTCGAGAAAAGTTTGCGTTTCTTGAGAAGGAAGTCACTGGAAAAGATTTCTTCGGTGGCAAGACAATCGGATTTGTGGACATGGTCGCAGGAAGTATAATCCCGTTTTGTTTGGCTCGTCTTTGGGAAGGTATGAGAATAGATGTGATTCCAGAGGACGAGTTTCCAGAGCTAAACAGATGGATCAAAAATCTGAAAGATATTGAGAGCGTGAGGGAATGTATACCTCATAGAGAGAAACAAATTGAGCACATGATGAAAGTTTCAGAGCGATACAAATTGGCCTAGAAGAGAAGATCATCTGAAATGTTTACAATACATATGCTTGCATGGCTTTGTTCTTTAAACGTTTGAAATAAAAGTGGAGTGTAGCTCGTACTGGCAGTAGACAGTTTTGTATGATAATGATATCTTAAAAGGTTGACAATATATTATATGTTTGTATTTTGATTTGTAAGAAATAAAATGGAAATTGTTAGACAGTTCCATCCACTTAGAGGTGTGAGATTTTTAAGATATTCAGGAATATGTAATCTTTGGTTTACAGTATTATATAAAAATAGATTTCCCGTCTCTCAAAGTTACGGAGTCACCTCCATTGAAGCACAAGTAGACTTATGGGGATCAGATTAATAAATTTGACCATGAGCCAAATTACTTCGTTCTGAGTTGTACTGATTACAATTAAGATCAAGACTAGAACAATCATCTTTAAACTAAGTTCAGTCTAACTACTCAAGATAATTATCTATCTACCCTCGAAAGATTATTTGAAATTTTAATTACAATAACCAATCAAATTTAAAAAAAAAAATCTAATTTTGGTAGAATGGAGTTGTTTTATCTCTATCTAAGAAAAATATATAGTGGATGAAAAAAAGAGAAAACATAATATTATAATGGGTAAATTTTACCAGTCCATAGACCTATTTACAGACATAAATCTAAAACAGCCTTCCGTATACAATGATGACTTACAAACAAATGTATAAAACACTTATTCTTAAGGTCAATTACATCAAAAAAAATTTAAATATGTTTTTTACTAAAAGAGCACACAAATAAAAAAATGATTGAAATATATTTTATTAAAATGATAAAAGACCATTGTATCATTATTTTATAGACATATAAATACAAATAATTATTTAACTAAGTAATAAAAAAAATTGTTATTATTTTTTTTTTGTAATTTTTTAAATTTCTTTCAGAATTTTATTTTAAAATTCAAAAATTCTTTTTAAAATTTTATTTTAATTTTAACTATTTATTTATTTTTATAATCCTAAACTATACACATAAAGCCTCAACCCTCAAATCTAAACTCAAAGTCTAGTTTAGATTAGTTAACTATATAGATATAAGTGTCTATTTTCTTCTTTAATAAAATATTTTGGTTATTTTAACTGTCGTATACTATATTTATGATAAAAAAAATTTAGGATCATCCTAAAAAATTTCTCTATATTTAAAACCATCAAAAAGTATAAAAGTTAGTATGGGCAATCTTAAAATCAGTAAACAGGCCATATGTTACAGTCCTCTCGTCCAAAAACGTTTTCAATTTATAAAATATTTAAAGCTATTTTATAAATTTTATAAACATTTTTGAAAATTATATTATAAAACAGTTTTCAAATTTTAATTTTTATTGTATTAATATTTAAACGAATGTAATTTTTTTAAATAATTAATTAACTAAACTATATTCTTTTCTATTTTTTTTTTAAATTACAAAATCTCCGGCGAATAGTATCAATTTTTCACGAATATTATCCGTCAAAAGTTTTTAACAAATATCATCTTTCGGAAAGTTTCAACAAATATATTATTTATCATAAATTTCTGACGAAAATATTCTTTGGTATTTTGTCAAAAATATGATTGTTGGAATTCATGAGAAATTCAGCAGATAGCCCGAAAAAATTCTAACTAAATATGTTTTTTCCAACAAAATAAAATCGATATTTTTTCGTCGAAAATTTGTCAAAATGGCTTTTTCAAAATAAAAAAATCTATTTTTCGCAGTGTTAATATGTTGATTCACATGAATAACAAATGCATATATCTTTAAATTACAATATAATAGCCTGTTAAATCCAACGCAAGATATAAACTTGGGTTGCTCCAACTTCTAGGTTGGTTCAAGTTTTAAAAACGTTATTCACAAGAGTTGCTTTTAAAGCTCACTGTATATTTGAATCTAATACTTGTTTCATAACAACATTTCAATAGATGCAAGAAAATAACAATATACATTTAAAAATAAATTTCCACGTTTTGTATTTGATTTTCTTGCAAAGTTCAACAACATCATTCGGACAAAATCATTAATTACACCAAAAAAGGAGAAATTTGATACTATGGTTTTTCAACAATTACATTTCGAGAAGCGCGACGAAATGCATGCATACGGTAAAATATATTCTAAAGTAGCAAAGTTACATTACAAGAAAATTCTAAAGTAACAAAAAAGGAAAACTCGATGTGAGCTTTTATCAAATCGGTCTGAAGAAGTCAAAATCAATTTGCCTTCTTCTCTAGATGTTTCGAATTCACATTATTGCCGGCCATAAAACGACAAAATTCCTTGTCGTTTTGTCCAGAGAATAATCAACACCCTGAGGCTATAAATCGAAGTTTGAATCACTAAGGAGTCCACAAAAAACATTTCTAACCAACAGAAACAAATAGAAGAAAACCAATGGCGGAGAAAGAAGAAGTGAAGCTCTTGGGGATATGGGCGAGCCCCTTCAGCCGTCGGATAGAGATGGCTCTCAAACTCAAAGGCGTACCGTACGAATACGTTGAAGAGATATTGGAGAAGAAAAGCCCTTTGCTTCTTGCTCTAAACCCTATTCACAAGAAGATCCCTGTTCTTGTCCACAATGGTAAAACCATTCTTGAGTCTCAAGTGATTCTTGAATACATCGATGAGACTTGGAAACATAATCCACTTCTCCCTCGGGATCCTTACGAGAGATCTAAGGCTCGGTTCTTGGCTAAACTCGTCGATGAGCAGGTATACGTTCTTGGTTTTTAAACTATCCAAACTTCAAGAATCTCAATATTTTAATAAGCTAATGATATTTAATAGAGTCATAGAATTTATTTTACTAAACTATTGTTTATTTTTCTTGGACACTGTAGATTATAACTGCAGGGTTTGTATCAATGGCAAGAGCAGATGAGAAAGGAAGAGAAGTTCTTGCCGAGCAGACAAGAGAACTGATTATGAATCTTGAGAAGGAACTTGTCGGAAAAGATTTCTTTGGTGATAAGACTGTCGGATTCTTGGACTTAGTCGCCGGAAGTGTGATCCCGTTTTGTTTGGAGAGAGGTTGGGAAGGAATTGGACTGGAAGTGATCTCAGAGGATAAGTTTCCAGAGTACAAGAGATGGGTGAAGAATCTTGAGAAGGTTGATTTTGTCAAGGATTGTATTCCTCCTAAAGAGAAACATGTTGAGCACATGAATCACATGGGAGAGAGAATCAGATCAGCTTAAACGTATTAAGAGTTAAGACAAGAATCATCTTTAGTGCTTTGTTCCAATGTCTTAAGTTTGTAATGCTTGCAACTTGTAAGCTTGTTATATGTTATGTCTAAAATAAAAGTTGACTTGTTATAAGTTTTTCTAATAAATAAATATCATTTATGGTTTGGAGAATTAGTTTTTTGCTCTCTTTCATCCTTTCAGCAAGTCATATAAGAAAGACCTTTGGTCCCCACATGTTCCCCCTAGAGCTTCTGATAATTAATTAGTTACAAATATGAAGAGATTTACGTCAGTTATATAGATTCGCTCCCTGTCTCTTCTTAAGAAAACTGATCGAGATCTTGCTTTTCACATTATACTTTTTAGGCTTTTCCTGACACTGTCCTGATATAGCAGAACGGTATAAGAGCTCACCGTAGCTGGTTCTAGCTAGGTTCTGAAGCAAGCTAGACTTCCTAGTTTAATTGGTAAAGTTTATTTATTATAGGAGTTTTCAGTTGTCAATGAAGCCTTGTTAACTTTATGTCTAAGGAATATGTTGTTTTTTTGGTGTGAGTTATTCATAATAGGAGGTTCCTAGTGCTGATATTCTTTTCTGTTTTAGGTTTGAGTTTCATTATCCTTTTATTGCGGTTTCGATTATTTATTCTTCTGTTTCTCATTTTATTTTATGTTATGGCTTATTTTCAAAAAAATATATTTCTTTTTATTCTTTTTAATTATAATCCAGGTTATCTGGACCGTAAAAACCCGACTAATCTTGGAAGCCAGGGACAAGTATCGGTTGTTCAATCCTTTTCTAACAGATATTTAACATAGTGAACTGAACTTCTACAAAATTACTAAGCTAACTCCGCGTTGGTGGAAATCTATTTCTTCCGCTGGTTTTGTATATTTTTATCGTTTCAATAAGTATTCCAAAGTGAAAAATAACTTTGCGAGAAATGCAACATAAATTTGTGGTGGATATAATGTAACGAAAAATCCTAGAATTCTTGAAATCTACGAGGTTTTCTTCTATAAACATGTTGATCCGGAATGAACAAACAAATATCATAAAAGTAATAAAATATTTCGACTCTATCCTTCTAACAGTTTAATTGTCTGAGAATATGCAAAAGATTTTAGTAGCAATAAGTTTGTTGTTAAAAGAAAAAAAACAATAAGTTTGTTGCATTGAAACCGATATTTTCAAGATATGAGATAGTGATGCAATTCTCACATAATCCGTTGTGGAAAGCAAATAAAACTTTCTCAAAAGGTCAAAAAAATGTAATGGACCACCCTGGTCGTGGAAAATGTCGAAGAGGCACAGGATCATCTCAGTAGTAGGTAGTTAAGAGTGTGTTTCTTCTGCCTTTTTGCTTTATAACTTCTATGTTGACTAATGACTATTACCTAAAAGTCATATTGTTGTACCTTTTCAGTATTTTACAGAAATTTCAACAATAAATAGTACAAATTATAATTAGTGTAAGTTCTAGGATGAAAATGCATCTGCCTTTGAATAATGCATGTGGCGTTACTTTTTAGAGACGAACAAAAAACATTGTTGACGTGTTCACACCACAATAGTGGTCTTTGTTGGGTTCCACCTCGTTCACGTGTTCACACCACAACAGTGGAAACAAACTGAGAGGAATAGACCAAAATATTCCTCAAAAACGAAACAAAATACATCAAAGTATTACGAAAACAAGAGATTTATATAAGTAAAAACAGTAAGAAAATGAAGTAGAAATACACGATAAACTTAAGTATCATGTATGATGTATCTGAAACTAGAATTACACGAAATACTTTTTCAATGCACCAAAACATTAGTCATTTGTCATTTAATAAAGAAAATGTTTTCTTTTTCCTGTCAAATAATTTTGTAACCATATATATCATATATGAATGAGCACATGAAGTAGAAATATACGATAAACAGTATTCACCGCAGCAGTCATCGACTCATCGTATCAAAGGGTCAGAGGGCTCTCTTGATTACCCTCTCAATTTCCTTCGTACACTATTCTTTCCCTCTGATAGTTTAGACTCCATGATTGGTCTGCGAAAAAGTATTTGGGAGCCGAATTGAACTTCAAATCACATGCTTCCTTTCTTCTAACTCGTTTTGATTTGTGAGCCGATTCACTCCAAATTATATCCTCTGTATAGTTACTTCAAACTGTTTATATTTGTGTCCAACATTCTTATTGTTATAATCATATAGAGTAGAAGTTACTAGTTATTTTTCTCACGAGTGACTAAATCGGACAAATTAGTCACTTACACTACACTTATATACGAAGGGAGATATAAGGGTATGTACACCATATTATAATTATTTGGTTGGTTACTGCAATTTTTTTTCTAGATTTAGAACTAAAACTTTGAATAATATCCTAATGCATAATAAGCATTCATGTAATGATAATCGATCAGTTTTTAAATTCTTTAAACCATAGAGTATATACAAAACCTTAAGAAATGTTGGTTTCCAATCAACTCTCAAAATGATCCTAAACTACTCAGTAAGAAAGAATATGCATTTGCTCTTTCCCTGAAATCGAATGGGGGAAACCATGATTTACAGTCTTATTTCCACCAAATCCAGCGACAAAAATGTAGCAATTGAGAGAAATCTGTATCAAAGAGAGACAGAGAGTAAAAGATGTACAATGGTGAAGTCTGATAGTAAAGAGAAACAACTAGAAATAATACAGGACCATGACAAAACGTGGGGAATATAAACAAATGATGGAAGGGTTATGCCTAAATGCTTCAGTCTGTATCTAATGTTGAATCTCATCTCGTGAGATTGTAAAGACCACCAATCACCGGAAAAGGATGTCTAGACGTCTAGTGACATCAAAAAAGGCTTTTCCTAAACTACATTTTGATCTTTGGTCCGCATAGTAACCCATTCTTGAGTATTCAATTCTTTGAGATGTTGAGATATCAAAGAAATTCCACAATCTCCAAAACAAGATCAAACGAAAGTCACATCTTTCAAAAGTAGAATGTCGAAAGTTGGGTTGGTCTGAAAGACTCCGTATAAAAGTCAAAAGTTTAGATGAAGACTTTGTGCTGCTCTGAAGATACTAGTCATTATGAATTTCAATCGTTATCAACAATCATAGATGGAATAGGCACACTCTAATCTTCTGCTATATATATCATTCTCCAAGATTTTGAAGAAAAATCATAAACATCAGCTATTGGCTCAAAAAACCCCATGTCATCTATGTCAACAGAACCAAAATTGAATTTCATCGATTTATATAGATTTCCTTTTTTGTTGTTGCATATCCCCTATATATTAAAGGAGAAGCACTTAAAAAAGTTTCCTTAAAAGTCTAATCTGACGTGGCTTCATGAGAGGCTTTTATTTACAAAATTGCACACGTGTCGCTTGGAGAACGTTTTTTAAAAAGTGAATGTCTTAAATGCAAAAATTACATTCCTTAATTATCTTGTCTCTTCACAAATATTACATTAACGTAACACCCAAAGTTCTCTTCTCCACCTTATGTTGGTTCTGTGTTGTGTTGGTGTTCGAAGACTACGTGAGACAAGATGGACCTTTATCATATAAATTACTTAGACGAGATTGATTACTAGAACCACCTTCACCTTCATCATCTAAATATAATCATAGAGACGAGATGTGTTCGTAGTCAAAGAGTACGTGAGTCAATATATAAACAGGCTAAGACAAGAAAACGATGATCGTGATAGAGTTTCCAGTACTCGCGAGCTTTTATTTTTCTGAGACAATCAATCGAGGTTCCTGCTAGGCTAAGACAAGATATACCCACAAGCTTCTAAGACAAGCAATCGAGGTTAGATACACTTACGCTATGTTATCGCATTACCACGTTTCGAGTTATCACAACACGGTTCTGTTGCAAAAGATCACAGAAGATATACACATAAGTCAAGTCAAAAAATCACTGAGTTTCACGGTTGAGAACGAACGAGAGTCTATGACAAGATTCGACGGTTTAGAACGAACGAGATTTCTGTGTTGTCACTGCGTTTGCCCAAGTTTGTTTGGTTGTAGTATCCAAAATAACTGCTTTATGAGGTATACTTCCACCTATATGATGGAGTTCTTTCTTTCACAGTGTGAGTTGTTTCAGATTCTTCAAGATGACAATCACAACTTTTTTTTCGTTACCACGTTTGGGGACCAGCATCTACACGCACAAATCTCTGCTGGGGATGTGTTAAAGACGTTCGTTGTTTTGGTTACCACGTTTCAGGTTATCACAACTCGGTTCTGTTGCACAAGAGTGCATAAGATATACGCAGTCTAAGACAAGAATTCACCGAGTTCCACGGTTGAGAACGAACGAGAGTCTAAGACAAGATTCCAAGGTTGAGATTGAAGAGAGTTCTGTGTTGTCAATGAGTTTGCCCAAGTTTGCGCGGTTGTAGTTTCCAAAAGAGAGTTCTGTGTTGTCAATAAGTTTGCACATATGAGTTTTATAACTCACAGGGTGAGTTGTTTGCGATACTACATACGGGAAAAGTACTAACGGCATGAGATGATGAGTACGTAATATAAATGACATTTTATCTCTCAAGTATTCTGTTTCATTTTTCTTAAAGAATTATACCTAACTAAAAGCGACATATAAAACTCCACGGTTGAGAACGCAAGAGAGTCTAAGACAAGATTCCACAGTTGAGATTGAAGAGAGTTCTACTAACTATGTTTGAATATGGCGAAGTGTTTTAATTTAAATAACAATTATTGTGTTTCAGGGTTCTATGCTGCTAAGTGGTTGTTCTTCTGTTGACTCTAAACCTAATGTCAAGATTCCTGCTAACGTGAAGGATCCCATCTTGCAGAAGCGTCAAACATTAATATAGCCAAACTGATAAGATATACGCAATATGGACAGAGAATATTTAGCAATGGCTCTGGCTATATATACGAGTCTTCTTAGAATAAAAACTTTGCCAAGCTAAAGAACTACAAGCATTGACGCTTGATTTCATAATTTTATTAGAAAACGACTAAAAACATGCAGCCGTCTAACTATGTGTGTGCAATAAGAAATAATGTTTGGTTTGCTCCTTCTTTCCGTTATTTTTTTTTAATCTTAAGCCTGACCATATTTTGTTTTGTCTCAAGGAAAAGTATATACATGGAAGCATGAGCCATCTTCCAGGCATAATACTGTCACGTTTTTGTATGACAAGGTAAGTGATTTTGCTGTTTATTCTGTTCTATTTTTCCTTCTTTCTACATCTGCGATCTAATCTATTTGATAAAAAATGTTTCAGGCATCCAAGAAAATTGATGATTTCAGCCAGACTAAAGTGGACGAACGGCATGAATATAACACTGACATGATATTTATGGTAATTGCGGGGCCTTCGGATAAATTTCTGAATGAGCAAGGCAAATCCAAGTTTAGGGGATGGATGGATAATAATAAGTCAAGTCATGATAGTGTAAACCTCAAGTTTGAGGAAGATGGCGCGAAGAAAACTTATTTCTGGGATTCGATATGAAGAGTATTCTCAACAATATTCGATATTGTTTATTTTATTTTATTCATTATTAACGGTTGTACTGTTAGTAAATTTTCTTAAATTTTCAAGATCGGACTTAAAAAAATCATCTTTTTGCTATCGAACCATAAACTAATAATGGTCAACTGTAACAATACATCACGTTTGCCTGTTCTAAATGTTCCCAACAATTCATTTACATATATAATTTAAGTGTTCTAAAAAATATGTCAATATTTTGGCTCATTAATGATTCACGATAAATGGAATGTTAATAGCGTAAACATAAATTACATTTTCACTTACAACTTATTAAAGACACAAGTGTATATATGAACATTAATGACTTCCCATATATATATACTAAGACTTCTATTTTCAATTCGGATTGCATAGAGTTAAATATAAATTGCCTTTTTAAAACGTTACTTATATCCTACGAACGATGAAATTAAATCAATATGAAAAATATTGACAATTTATAGTACATTGGAAATTTGTAATATAATTAATCTCGGCAAATATTCTTAAAAGAAAACTTTCTAACAAGAACGGTTAAGACAGATTATTATTTTTGTAATAAAATGTTATTATTAACATTTTCAATTATTTTTAAAATTTTATTTTATTTACGGATCAAACCGGATATTCTTTAAAATTCTAAAATATTTCGGATATCCGAGTCACCGAATATCTAGGTGGCTAATGATCGAATCGACACGAATGCTTCCAAATACCCATTCGATATGTGCACACCCCTATTTATGGATACAATTTTATTTTCTTTATATGAAAAATAACTAATGTCAAGGCCTTTTTTATTTTAATTTTATCTTTCATGTTATTTTGAACAAAAATATCATTTAATATTAATTAACAATATTTTTATATATTTGTTAACTATTTTTATATACTTTTTACATACACATACATGTGCACCTTGATGTGAGCACTTTGTAACTAAGTATTCACCACAACTGAATAATCTAATTTTTTTGAAAGTTGGAATATTTTTTCTTAATGCTTCTTTCACTACCGACCAAATTGTAATGAAATAGTTTGTCTTAATAATTAACTAAAATGAATATTAACTTAAAATAATAGTTATATTTTAGAAGATTAAAAACCAAAAACAAAAAAACTTAAAACCCAAGCAATATCCAGATTAAACAGATTTAGTGTATTTTTATTAAAAATAACAAAACTAATAATCACATCCCGCGCAAGGCGCGGGTTATTACCTAGTATCTCATATTTCTTATGAAATCATTAAGGGAAAGTTTCTCTTTTTTCATGGATGCTCAACCGAGTTAGTACAATAATTGGTTAACATTCAAGCCTTTTGCAAACTTTTTATGGAGCTATTTCTTTGTTTTTCTTACAATCTCACCTTGCCCATGTCCTAACCTCTCTTTGAACCCTTTTCTATTAGTTTCTGCAACTCGCTCAGCCTGTAAAACTTCTGGATCATAGGACTCTGAACAGTCACTTTTACAAATACAGAAGATGGTATCTTTAAGCTTCTCAGTTTACAGAATAAACAATAAATGATCAAAATCTCTATAAGATTGTGCTGAGCAAAAGCTAAGCCTAATCATAAAAAAATGACAAACATTCTAGCTGAGCTAAATGTAAGCCTAATCATAATAGAGTGACTACATAGGCGTAAGCGTACGCACGAGATCGAACAATACACACTCAACTAATCAGAAAATGTAACACGATAACATTAGAGAATCTTGCTTTAATTTGGACAGAGCATAAATGATGTGATTCATGAGGTCGAGTTACATCCATTGCTTTTAGCCTCTAATCTTGATTTTCTGAAAGAATTTACAGATTTCTGAGACATACCATCATGATCCGTATCTTAAAAGGACTATTTATCAAGTTTAATTATGCTAGGTGATTCACCCCTTCTCATGCAGAGATATGAATATTTCTAGAAGACCACAATATAATAATTTGGATAATATTTTTTAATTTTATTTGTATTTGTTTGTGTATTTTTTATGTTATTTTAATTAAAGTTTTATTTTTAAGTTATTTAGCTGTGGTGTTATAAATTGTTTGTGCAATATAGTTAGCTTGACCATGATATATATTTCTATAATTCTAAAATAACCAATGTAAAATTCAATTAAAATGTGTTATTTATTTTTGATTCACCTTTACCAGCTTTTTGTCGAACCTTCTTAACCGACTAATTACTTTAGTTGTTGCATGAATATGGTTCCTCTTTTTCAATTTTGATTTTTGTAATTGTAAGATTAGCAGAAGTACAGAAAAATATGAGTTCTAAAAATTATTTCATCACCAATCAAAAACATCTGAATAGAAACATTCTCTTTAATATATTTTTCCAAAACCTCATGATGTTTATTTGATCATGCATATATCTAAAGAAGAACGAAATTTTTCGGATGGAAGCCATGGAAGCTGTTTTCCTACAACGGAGAGACATAGATTTTATGAATAATTTTTTTTATGAATGATGGATGATTGACTGATAGTTTATAGGGACCCTAGTTTATATTCGTGTCGATAGTTTAATAGTTTAGATTTATGAGAATCTGTTATTTATTTCTGATTTTGCAGACATCAAATAATATTAGGATTAAAAGTTTATGATGTAAAAAAAGAAAATTGCATTAAATTGTGCAGATATTTTTTGTAGAAATAAAAAGTTGTATAACTATCAAAAGGTATAATCACATAGTTTTCCTTTAAGATCCTAAGATTTTTTTTTTAAATATGAACAAAAAGTTTTTAAGCCGAAAATATATATTAAAGAAAAAATCGTTTAATTTAATCACATGTGTCAAATATATTAAATTTTTTTATTTTAATAGTAGAATTATTTCTGTTTGTGGAAGCACCGTATCCTACTGGTTAAGGTTTAAAGGCTTCTACACTTAGGTCTTAGGTTCGAATATCAGACTATGCAATTTATTACAGATTACAGGAAATCCATGTTTCAAGTCCCGAAAATAGTGATTTATTAAACAATTATGCAGACTACAGAAGAAAGGATTACAAGTTACAAGAGATCTTCAACATGGTGCAAGTAAATCTGGTCAGGCGTAGATCTTCATAGGACGGCTCAGGTGATGCAGTTAGGCGTAGGTCTTCATAAGGCAGGTAGTATTGCCGGTTGTCGAATCGTGTATGTAATCTTTATCATATAATAATTGTAAGATCATAATAAATCAGCGTTAAAGAAAACTATTTATTTTTATAAAAAAATCCTTTTTCATAACAATATGGTTTAAAAAATGAAAATAAAAACGAAAATATTTATAAATACTGTCTTTTATATGAAATTTCTTTTTGATAACAATTTTGTTATAAAAAGAATGTATTAATAAAAAGAAAATATTGATAATGCCAATTATAATAATAAACTCAATTCATTAAGGATAACAATAAACCAGCATAATATGGTTTTATTAATAAAAATGAAAATAAAATCAAAAATTTATAGATTTTTCTTTTATATGAAATTATTTTTAATAACAATTTAGTTATAAAATGAATGCATTAAATCTATAATAATAAAGTTAGATAATGCTCTCTCCACAGTCTTCCACCTCATCTTTTAGAATGTGGCAAATTACGCCACCTGTCACTTTAGTTTTTTTTTGATATTTTGTCACCGATAATTTTTATGGGATATTATACTATTTTCAAACGAGGCTCATATTATTCACTCCATAGTCCGTTCTATTAGAAGTGCCAGAGAATACCACTGTTGTCACTTGATTCTTCCACTTCATATTAGTTGCTCGTTTCTCAGTTTCTCTTGACGTTGCCACCTTCAACGATTCTCATCCTTGGGGCCTGCTTACTACAAAGCAGATGAATAAATCCCCAGCCCTTAACTCTTGCATCTAATGCGATGCAGTCCTTTGGAATCCCTCTCCTTCCCTCCTTATACATAGCTTCGGTTTGAAGCGAGCGATAGAGGATGTTCTGTTGACCTTCTCTTGGGTTAGCCTCTCCACGACCTTTGGATTACAGAAGGAAGTGATTATCACCGGCGACGGTTTTCAGGGAATCTGTTGGGCACCGTTGGCTATCACCGTCTTTGATCGACGTCTCCATTCACACTGTTATATTCGGTGGCGCTAGGTTCATTTACTTGACTATCAGATTGCCTGCTCAGATATACTACTAATCTAAGATCCAAAACATTTTTTGGAATTTCTGGACTCTGAGTCTCAAGTTTGCATTTATTTGGGCACTGTTAGGTTTTGCCTATATTTCTTATATTTATACTGCTCAGTGATATTTTGTCTAGATTAGTGGATAAAAAAAAGATGAAAATGACGACATAAATATTTTTATTTTGATCGAGCGTGTCTTTTTTAATCTTTAACGAGCCAAAATTTGACTCTCTGATCAGAATATTTGTCTTGGTTTCCACTCAAGCATATGATAGTAAACTTTACTAAAACCTCTGTTCCCATTTAGAACAGATCAGCACGTGAACGGATTCAACCGGAAAAGTTTTTAAATTGTAATCGAGAAGGAGGAGCAGCTCTTGATAGATCATGGATTTCACCCGCTTTTAGCCATGGTTTATACATGTTTTTAGAGCCTTTCATATGCATTTAGACCATTTTAGAGCAATTACAGGTTCAAGTACTTACTAGAGGAAAATTGATGGATTTGGAGCTATTTCGAGACCTTTTGAGCTTTGCTGGAATAGAAGATAATCGATTATTTATCAGAATTAGACCGACGGTTACCAAGAAAAATCGATCGATGAAAACTTTTACCAAGGTTTATACATGTTTTTAGAGTCTTTCATATGCATTTAGACCCTTTTTAGAGCAATTACAGGTTCATATACTTACTAGAGGAAAATTGATGTATTTGGAGCTATTTGGAGACCTTTTGAGCTTTGCTGAAAATAGAAGATAGTCGATTATTTATCAGAATTTGACCGACGGTTACCAAGAAAAATCGATCAATTAAAATCTCTTCTCATCTATCGACAGCGAAGCCACCCACGAGTTAATGACAAATTAGAAGATTGCAAGTTTCACAAAAGTTTCAATAATTACATTCTAAGTCCCTGGCCGCATGTTAGGCTATATTATTAGGATTTTGTATTATTTTAGAGGCAGACTTACCTAGACCTTTTAGACATAGTTTGGAGAGAAGTAAGAAGCCATCATTGGAGGGAGAGAGTTTAGGATTGGAGATATAGATCTGAACTACAAAACAAAGAAGATCTTGAATTCCCTTGCTTTCATTTTACTCTATTGCTTACTCTTTATTATTCATTTATTTAAGTATTATTCAGATCATCATACCCATGTGCTTTATGAATATGTCTAAGTAGTCTTACTGTTAAATTTAGGGTTTTCAATAGGTTGATAAATGTATTACTGACTCAAACTATTTCTAGGGTGTTTAAAAATATAGTTCTTTCATCTAGTTTCTCTTAAAGCTAAGTTTATGATTGATCACCTTTAAAACTTAGATCTTAGGATTAATTGAGAACAAGCCATCGCTTGACTCATACGCGCTACGCGCGGGATACGGCATATTTTTTGTGTGTTAAGTTATATTTTTTTTTGTAAGTAATTTTTGTTTGATAGTTGGTTTTGCATTTGAATATATTGATTGAGTGATTGTTTTAGCTTTTGAAATGTGGTTCGTGATAAGGTGAGGACCTGCGGGTTATTTTTTGTTTTAAAAAATAATATTTAATTAAATTTTTGTAAAATATAATATAAATAATATATTTATAATTAAATTTTTTAAATATTTTTAAATACTTTGATTATTATTTTTTAAAATTCCCATATTTTCTTTAAAAAATATACATTTTTACAAAAAAAATATAGAATTTTAAAAAAAAAAATTTGAAAAAATTGCGGGTTGGCGGATACCCGCGTTTCAAAATCCACCAACCCGCATCTGCCCCGCATAAAATGCTCATGATCCGCACCCACACCCGCAAATTAATTTTTCTAAATTGTTTGACCCGCACCCGCCCCGCGGCGAGTCAAACGGGCCAGACCCCACGGGTAAAGAATCATATTCCCAGGCCTAATTGCCGTTAAACAATGATGGTTCTACCTCATGCAATAAGGAGGCTACTCTGATGAGAATACCATGTAGTTTTCTTAGCTGTTGCGATATGCTCAGTGAGCTTAAGAATTGTTGTTGTCGGAAGCTTCTTTTTCTAAGGAAAAACACTAACTAATGTTTCTTAATAAGCTTGAAAGAAATCAAATGACTCTAACTATTAGCTATTGGATTATTACATATAGCATACGTCCGAATGCCAATGGATTTGAGCTGTTATAAATTGTTAAGAAATTGGTTAGAAAGCACTTTTGGTTGAAATTAAGAAAAAGAGATCATAGCTGATTCTTTAACGATATGAACTACAATCTCAGATATGGAACATATAAATTGTAGAGCGGCTCAATTGTGGTTATACATGAGCTGATTAATGCTGACTATATATTCAACATCATAAATAGAAAAATAATAGAAAACTAAATACACAAATTTATCAATATATCAATTTCGTTGAAAGGAAAATTCTCTTAAAAGACTATTTTTAAGTTTATTTTCACCAAAAAATTCCACAAATAGCCAGAAGATATTTTATTAAAGAGCTAAAATATCATTGCACCACTATTTTATAGATATTTAAATATACATAATTAATTAAATAAAAAATTATTTATTTTTGAAAATATGTTTTATAATTCAAACTTTTTATTTTTATTTTCATTTATTTTTCAAATTAAAAAAAAATATTTTGAAATCCAAAAATTAATATTTTAAACTGATTTTCGGGTTCATTGTAATGAAGTTGTCATTACATATAGCATACGTCTGAATGCCAATGGATTTGAGCTGTTATAAATTGTTAAGAGATTGGTTAGAAAGCACTTTTGGTTGAAATTAAGAAAAATAGATCATAGCTGATTCTTTAACGATATGAACTACAATCTCAGATATGGAACATAACAATCTCAGATATGGAACATATAAATTGTAGAGCGGCTCAATTGTGGTTATACATGAACCGATTAATGCTGACTATATATTCAACATCATAAATAGAAAAATAATAGAAAACTAAATACACAAATTTATCAATATATCAATTTCGTTGAAAGGAAAATTCTCTTAAAAGACTATTTTTAAGTTTATTTTCACCAAAAAATTCCACAAATAGCCAGAAGATATTTTATTAAAGAGCTAAAATATCATTGTACCACTATTTTGTAGATATTTAAATATACATAATTAATTAAATAAAAAATTATTTATTTTTGAAAATACGTTTTATAATTCTAACTTTTTATTCTTATTTTCATTTATTTTTCAAATTTAAAAAAAATATTTTGAAATCCAAAAATTATTATTGAAACTGATTTTTATTTTAAATGTTTTAGTATTTATTTATTTTTAAAAATTCAAAATCCACTTCAAAATCTCCACTCAAATCTAGACCCTAAATCGAGATTAATTAACCTTTTGGGTATAAGTGTCTATTAACTCTTAACAAAATGTTTTCGATCATTTTTATATCTGAGAACTATATTTTTGATAAACGTGTTTAAGATCATAGTAGATAAATTCTCTTGTTTAATCATTTAATTGTTTACTTTAATCAGCATAATTTATTTATGTTCCATTGTGTTCTTTGTCTGGTTACTTTATATTTTGTCTCTTATTTAGACTAAGCAAGTATTAACGTGTTTATTTTTAACATCAGTATAATTGTTGTTTTTTTTGAACTCATGATGTAATCTTTAAAAACTCATATTTATTTGAATACAATAATTTTAGATCTCTTTTCTATATTATAAAATAAAAAAATTTCATTTTTGTTCTTATGTTTTTCTATGTCTAATTACAAATAGGTGTATTCTTTTTTATGTTAGTTTTGCACCATAGTCCTATTAATTTAGTTAACTTAATTTTAGTGATTAGAAGGGAAAAATCTATCAGAGTCAGTGATTTTATTGTATTTTATTTGATCTTGTTTTGATAAAACTTGAGTAAACAATACCATGAATGATTTTCTTTAATGATTGTCTTTTAAAATGTATATTTTTGATTGTATTGTGTATGTTTTTACTTAATTTTATTCTTTTATTTGTTTTATATATGTTTGACTATGTATTTGTCTTTAGTTGTTGTTTTCCATCAATTTTGTTATGTTTATTAGGTGTGTGTTTAGGTTAAATTCATTTTTCGTTGGTCTAAATTTGATGAAATATGAAAATAATATTGTTAATATATTTTTTTTCCTTTTTTCCTATAATTTTTTTTATTCTTAAAATTTATGTTAATTTGAATTAATGATTATTTGTTGATTAAATTTGTATCAAAATCAAATTATATTGTATATTTTTACTAAATGTTATTCTATAATGTGATATTATGTATTGATATGGTTATATATTAATCATTTATTTTCTTGTTAATATTACTAATATTGATTTTTATGAATAATAATTATGTGAAATCTACACTTTTATTTTTGTTGACGTGATTTGATGAAGCATGTTATAAATGGATATCCTTTTGTGTTCTTACGAACTTTTTATTCTTGATGTTTATGTTTTTAGATTATATTATGTATTGTTCACTAACATATATTTTCTGATATATTGATATCAAAATTTTGCTGGATTAAAAATAAAAGATCATTTTAAAAATATTTGGGTTATTAAACGTTTTATTAATAAATTTAGTTAAATGATAAGAGAATCTAAATGTGGAGTAACTAATAACTTTTTAGTTGCTATAATGTGTCAAATTTTAGGAAAATGTATTGAAGAAGTGGTATAATGAGAGTATATACCGTTTAAATTAACGTATGAATATTTGCTCACATTTTTTTACGTGTTTGATTTTTCTGTTGACAATCACATTGTGCCATTTTATTGTGAAGAAAAACCAAAAACTCATTTTTGTGGGTTTTTAATAAAAAAACAAATTTTGTTCCTTTTTGGTAGAAAGTGTAAATAGGATATAGCTTGTGTAATAGTTGATTCCATTTCCTTATCTCACATATTAGACACCTATCATGTACTGACAAAGTATATCATTTTTAACATTCAAATAGAAAAATGTTTTGAGACTTAAGGATTTCCTATGCTATTATTTTGTTAGTTTATTGAATCTGTTGTATTATTTAACTTTTGTTTGTAGCAAATACAATAAGAGCACTTGTATATGTTACTGAAATTAATTTTAAAGACTTTGATAATAATAACAAAAATCAGAGGAAGAGGCAACAGATAACGTGCGTGGACAGCTGTAGGCACTCTTCGCTTCGCCATGTGAGTGAACAGCAGTGAGCTCTTATCCCTTCACCATTTAACAAATAACTGAAACTGAAGACTTTTCTGAGGTTTTCTCTCTTTATAACAACTCTCTCCCTCTTATCCATCTTTTCTCATTATCTTCAACCATCACAACCTTAATCGCTGCACAGAAAAAATACATTAACTTATTAGCTTCAACTCTATCCCCAGATTGGTCTGCCAGCAAGAACCTTCGATGCAAGTTTCTTTGATTGATCTCTGCTCCAAGCCTCTCAACATCAAAATTAGTGACATGGTTTTGTCTCTCTGTTGTCTCTCATGGATTGGTGTCTCTGTTTCTATGAAATACCACGCCGATAGCTCCATTTCTGGTTATAAGCGCTATTTCTCTCACCACCTTGGATCTATTGATGAACTTTTCTTCGGGTCGGATATCCACTTTATCGAGCCTTGGTTCTTGCGTCGTGGTGAGAGCAATTAATAAGACCAATAGTATGTATGGTTCATAAGAGGTTTGTGATTCCTTGTGAGGGCCTTGAGACCATATATATATACAGCCGATTCTGTTGATAGAGGAGGTGAAAAATCTGAATAGGCGATGAGAAAGTGGGGTGAATTGATTGCACTCCATTAATACTGAATTACTCCTTCGAAGGAATCGAGGGGAGATGGCTTGATTATGCGACGTTACAGTTACGAAACAAAGACGAACGTAGAGTGGGTGTTTATTATTTACTGGGCTTTTTTTTGTTACTGTTTATTTATAGATTTACTGGGCTAAGTTTGTAAATAATGGCCCAACGTTTAAGAACGGAAATCGTGCAACAATATAAATTGAGAAATACAAACCCATATTAAAGAATAGGTCACGTGGCTCATTCTTGTTATCTTATTTAGTGACGTGGCGAGAGTTCTACTTTATATATGTAGAATGTAGATAGATGACAATCTATAATAAACTCAATTAATAAACCATCGTCAAAATTTATGTGAGCGTTCTACATTGAAAATTGATTTTTCAAATAATATTGTAGAGATCATAACATCATTGCTTTTATCTTAACGAATTAACCAACAAAGAAAAGGAAACATGTGTTTTCTAGGAAACAGAAAAAAGGAAACAGAGAAAAGGAAACACCAAAAGCTGTTTTCTTATAAATAAGTGTCTAAGGGACAACGATCCAATAGCTGCGAAACCCTTTTGTTCATTCAATCGTTCTGTGTGCTCTGAAGATAATTATGGGAGAACGCAAAGTCCCAAACAAGTATATTCCGCCAGATTTTGATCCGAAGAAGATACCCCGTCTCCGTAAACCGAACAACCAGCAAAAGAAGATTCGATTTATGCTACCGGTTCGTATTCGCTGTAATACATGTGGTAGTTACATGTCGGAAGGCACTGAATTCAATTGCCGTGAAGAAGAAGTCATCAACAAGACGTACCTAGGGATTATAATCCACAGGTTTTACATCAAGTGCACCAACTGCTCGGCAGAGGTGACAATTAAAACCGATTCAAAGAACTCGGGTTATACTGTCGAATCAGGTGCAGTTGGAGTTTATAATGGACACGAGGAAGAGGAAAAGCATGAGGTAGCTGAAAACGCCTTGGAGTCGTTAGAGAGGAGAACTAAGGTATCTAAAAGAGATATTGAAGTTATGGCTGCGCTTGATGAGATGAAGTCTATGAAGTCTAGAAGAGCCTCGGTGAGCTTAGAATCACTGCTTGAGGCTTTGAATAGAAGAAAAAAACAAGAAGAAGAGAACGTGGAGGAAGAATTGCTCATTAAGTCAATAAAATTTGGTAAGCGGACTAGGATTGATGAAGAGAAAAACTATGAGGTGTTTGATAAGGAGAAGAAGAAGCCTAATAGACGTGTTAACGGTTCATATCCCATTCAAATCTCTTCTGTTCGCATAGTCTCCAAAAAGACTGCAAAGCTAACAAGGGGGCTCGAATCTCTGTGTCACAACTACGGCTCAGACAGCGATGAGGAGAAGTAAGCTAAGGTTTTTTGATCATTCCTGATTAATTTGATGAATTTTGCATAGATATTTTGTTAAATTGTCTTTCTATTAAGTTTTTTTAATTGTTGAGTTGTATGAGATTGCAGGCATGCTACATCCGACATTTTAGCTTACTGTTAACCTTTAGTGATTTTAGCTGATCTCGTTATAAACACTGAAAACCTGGTCTTTGTGAAATTCTCCTTTTGAATCTGTGATTTGGCTTAAATAAGAACGTTTTTGGAGTATTGTATGTTAATGCAGGTGAGTCAAAATAAAGTGTAGAAAATATAAGGCAACTTTTTGACAAGGTTAGTTGTTTTTTTACCCTTCTGGATCATGTCTATAAACCAAATCCATTAGAAAGAGCAAATGCAAACAATTTGCAAACCTGTAAATCAAGTATAACCTTTGTGATTTACCATCGTATTCTATATGTGATCTCTTTAGAATAACCTAGATAGACTAGGTCAGTTATATAACAGCTTGTCTAATACTGTCTTGTTCTTGAAAATCTGTCAGTGAATAAGTAATCTTGATGATAATGTAGCGGTTTTGCATAATGAGCATTCTAAAGAGCTTTGTGTGTAAAGTTTCAAACTCTGAGAGAAGAATGAATGGTAGTTATGTCCTAACCAAACAATCATAACCAAGTTCAAGAAAAACCCGAAAGCCGAAATTCCAAACATAGTTTCACCATTAGCCTCTCGGCTTCTGCTAAAAAGTCTTTAAATGGGTTCATGTATTATGACTCCAGAGACAAGCCATATGAGCTGAACAGACAAGAAAGCTGCTAAAACTTCAAGCCGTTTAAACCCGAAAGAGTTTCTCGGATTCGCTTCCCAGCTTGAGACCTTGATGGCCAGCAGAGAGACGCTCAAACCCCGGCACGTCTGACAGCAAATGTGCAGCGTCCGTCAGGACCGTGAGGCTATTGGCCATTAAAATCTCCAACGATCTGCACGGACATGATTGTCAGTTAAAGAAGGATGAGGCTTCTTATCTTCTGATCGATTCTTCTCGTTCTCTCGACTCGGAAACGCAATACTTTTTGTCTCGTAAATGCGCAAGACAGAGGAATCACTTCCTCTATTTGTGATGGTGACTCAGTTTCTTCCTCTTTTTTCTCGAGTTTTGAAATGAGGATGTGTTCTAATTCCACAAGCTGTTTTGATACGTTTCAAAGGCTTGCATTAGAAGAGAAAACTAACATTTTGAGCTTTCTTGTGATTTGAATAAATCTTCAAGAAGAAAACGAACCTGAGAATCGAAACAATGTTGTTTTTGTCGGAAATTTAGAGTTTCATGAGTTATCTTATTGTTAGAGATTGACGTAATAATCCAGCAAATATGGGAGATAAGAAAATGGAACGTAAGAGTATCTCCAAATCTAGTCAATGGTTGTTGACGTTAACGAATGTGGAATCTTTAAATCGCTGAGTCGCTGTGCCTTGTGACGGGGTGAAAACGAATAATCATTTTTTTCTTTAATAGGAAATCGACAAAAGGCTATAAATCTAAATATTTGTGCCTATTAATATTATAATTTTCGGTATGCTTCTTTGGCGTGAGGCAGTGATCTTTGGTCAGATTTGTATTATTATTGTATTAAAGATGGCGTTCAGGCGAACAAAATTGACTGACTTTTCTTGTTTCAAAATATGGATTCAAGTAATTTTCTTGGATCAAATGTGAAAGACTTGTTTTTACGTCTTTTGTATGTATTCTTTCATTAATAAATAGTTCATTTCTTATTTGGATAAAACTTAGCTACGGCAGAAAGGAGGTACATTATCTTTTCTTTTATTTGGTCAAACAACTAGGAGGTACATTTTTTTTTTTAATTTGGTCTAACTCCTTGGAGGTATATTATCAAATCCCCTATATATTAAATGAGTAACATTTAAAAAGACGTAACCTCAATTTTGTAATAATTAAAATATACCATTTGTTTATGTGTCAATCAATTAAGTAGTTAATTAATCATACATGTCACACTGACATTAAAATTGAAAAATGTTGGTCCAATTCGATTTTTATATCTCACTAAAATCATTTAATATCAACTATATAATATCATATGATATTAACTAAAGCAAGGTGGATATTTATTATATATTATTTCATTAAATAAAACATACAGAATTGCCTAATGTGATTATGATATATATATATAGTAATTAATGATTTTCAATAATGAAGATTTGCTAATAATCTATATGCTTTCTATCATTTTTGTTTAATTATTTACTATTAAAATAAATTACATAATTACATTAATCATATATTAAAAATTTAGATTTTTTTGTATATGTTGTATTTTGAATTTTTTAAAACGAATAAAAATTACTAAAACTGTTAAAAGTCTCACATAAACTTTTGTGATCAATGTTTAATTTTTTTCTATAATAAGATACAATGATAATAAAATCATATAAAAAATAATTTTATTTTAATAGTTGTTTATGTTAATATATATACTTCATATCGTTTAAATTTAATTACATATCATAACGATAGATAAAATTGATTGTTTTGGTTTATTTATTCTAAAATGATTGCAAATAAACCAGAGCGGTCATTTGATTTGTATATGCAGGACAATTTATTACATAATAGTAACTGATTTCTTAGTTATTTAATATATAGTTATTATTTTATTATTTCATAATATACATAAAAATATAAAATAAGTATTTATTCTGCACAAGGCACAGATGTTAACCTAAATATGTATCTCTTTAATAACTTTGAATCTTAAGCATTTTCTAAATCTTAGGCCAAAATAAAACAAAAAAATGAGAATAAACACAAAAATCAATATTTATATCGAACAATAACCAAAATGACACAAAAATGAGAAAAATATCGAAGATAGATAGGATTGGCACGTGAACGTAAACTTCTCATAATTAACTTTTAAATTGCTAAATCATGATATAAAACCGAGCTCACATAGTTTCATTGTAACCAAATAGTAGGTATGAAATTCTTTAGCCTAAACGTTAGGTGTTTATGCGATAAATAATTTTTTGACCTAAAATATTTTTAAAAATGAGATCAGTTCATTAGTAAACAAATTATGTAATTAACAAAAAAGTTTTTAAAAAATTGTTTAAGGGCCAAATATATTAATTCAATTAATAATATAATTTGTTTTCATACGATATTTTTTATATAATTTTCATATATATTTACTCTTGCGTATGTCTTATTCTAGTATGCATCTTAAAGCAGTTGTATTTATTTTAAATAAGAAGTTATTGAAATCATCAGTCCAAATCTAAAAAAGGAGGAAGCCGATTACCAAAACACTCAGTCCAAGTAGTTATTCAATATCGAAGCAAGAATATTGATGCAGCGTCATCATGCTTGGACGCCAAGGAAACCAATGTTACGAATCGTAATTTACGATTAGGCTTTAAGTTTTCCTTATTATTATTAAGTTTATTATTTTCCTTTTATTTTCTTTTTTAGGATACCGAAAACCCTAGATGAGAGTTTTATTTATAGTCTTTGTATTTCTTTTTTAGAAGGCAGTTTTTGATAATTAATAAACTAAAAAATTTCTCTTTTTCCTTGTTTTTGATTTGATTAAATTCATCAATACAAGAAGCCGATCTCAAGTATGGTTCTTTGAATCTCTTGATTGAGTAAAGCATGTCCCAAGGAGGATTATCAAATCCCTTGGTTGAGCTGATTATCTAGTTAGTATGCTGCGCCAAATATGGTCCTCTAACGTCTCTAGTGAATTTGGCTTCTTCATCTAAGGAGATCAATGGCCTTCTTTACCTTACACGTTTTGACAAAACTCAGGTTTTCCATCACCTTAGAAAACGAGTTCTCGAGGAAACATTGTGTGTTTCTCATTGCCACCTCCGCACTTCATGCGAGCTAGTACAATATCTTTAGCTTTCTTTCGTAGAAGTCTAGGAAACACATGTGGGAGAGGTCTAATCTCTGAAAAAGCTAAATTATATGGTTTGAACTTCGTTCGAGAGAAATGTACGAATCTACAAAATCTAAAAACTTCAATATTATTCAGAAAAGAAGAAGAATAAACTTCTCTAAGGAGTCTTCTCGAAGGTATTAAGGCTTGTGTGACTTAAGGTTCGTCTTTTTAACTTAATATATACACATCATATTTTCTAGGATTCTACTCATTTGTTCTGATTTTGTTTAAGGTTTGGATAAATTTATTTCATTTTATTTTGTGGAATGTTAATTAGGCATGTCATAGTAGAAAAGCTAGCCAGATTTGAGGTACAATCTCATATATGGTTTGTTAGGACGTCTATTCGGAAATTCAACATTCATAAACAAATAATATGTTATGAATAAATACATTTCATGTAACATTTAACAATCAGAACATTAAAATATTATTTTGCATTTTTTCATTTGCCATTTAGCTAATTTTCTCTCTAAATTTTTGTCACTAATTCATTTTTAAATAATGCTAGAATTTTCAACTCTACGAAACGTCATTGGCTACGTATATTTGATTTACTTAGCATCTATATATATGTTATGTGGCTTCTTTGGTTATTTCTAATCAGTGGAAAACAAAAATGGATAAAAGATGGAGTCTTCAAGGGATGGCTGCTCTTGTAACAGGTGGAGCCAGCGGAATTGGGTTCGTGTTTCTCCTCTACTCTTTTGCTATTATATAATCTGTTGCTTTGTTCAAAAAAATATATAATCTTTTGCTAAATTTATTTAATTTTGACTGTTTTAGGCATGCCATAGTAGATGAGCTAGCCGGTTTTGGAGCTAGAATCCATGTATGCGACATATCTGACATACTGCTAAATCAAAGTTTAAATGAATGGGAAAAGAAAGGGTTTCAAGTTAGTGGCACAATCTGTGATGTATCCTCACGTCCCGCTAGAGAAACACTTATGCAGACCGTCTCAATGATGTTCGATGGCAAGCTCAACATTCTTGTAAGTTAAGCTTAATTTAAAAAAATTAAACAAATTCTTTTGGGAAAAAATGGCTATTAGATAGTTATATATATAGTACGTCTTTTATTACTCTTGTTTTGGTCAACATAGGTGAACAACGTTGGCGGACTTCGCACAAAGCCAACAACAGAATATCTGGCTGACGATTTCTCGTTCCATATTTCAACAAACTTAGAATCTGCTTATCATCTTAGCCAACTTTCACATCCTCTCCTAAAAGCTTCTGGATTTGGAAGCATTGTCTTTATTTCGTCTATTGGAGGGGTTGTATCGATGGAAGGTGGCTCTATCTACTGTTTAACCAAAGGTACATCGACTTACTTATAAGTAGATGGGCCCAATAGTATTATGGATTCATATATGTTTAACATAATAACAATATGTAAAATTCTAACTTTATATATTTTTTAGGAACATTTTCCATTACCTGTTAATTTTCAGTTAATGTAAATATTTTATGAATTTGATGTTAAAATACGATAGTAATTTTGTTAGATTGACACGTATATATTTTTCTTTGTGTGTATGTGTAGGAGCTATAAATCAACTAGCACGAAATTTGGCGTGTGAATGGGCACGTGACAACATAAGAGCCAACGCTGTTGCTCCTAATTTTATCCAGACTGCTATGGCTCAACCTGTAATGAGCGACAAACTCTACAGATTTTGTTTTTCTTTTTTACCTCAAATGATCTCATGCACTTCTCATTCTCTTTTTTTTTTTATTTTTTGAAAAAAAAATCAGCTCCTCGGAAATGCCGGCTACAAGAAGAGTTTGTTTAATAGAACTCCACTAGGTCGCGCTGGAGAGCCAAAAGAGGTTGCATCCCTTGTAGCTTTTCTGTGTCTACCCGCAGCTGCATATATTACTGGTCAAACCATTTGTGTTGATGGAGGTCTCACTGTGAATGGTTTGTCCTATCAACAACAGGCTTGAGCCGAGAGTTGTGTTTGTGTGGCAATTCATTATTCAAATATTTTTTTCCACAAATTATCAATCGATGCATTTCATAATGAATAATGAGCTTCTCTATCTTTGATTTTCCAAAATCGAGCAAGAAATTTTTTAAACAGGTCATTTTCATCGTTTGGATAATACTTCATCGATCTTGCGAGTTCCAAAAATGATTTACTGGATTATTAAATCACATATTTAATATTATATATATTTTTTTATTTTTATGTTTAGTTTTAGTATTTTTATTAGTTTATGCATCTTTATAAAATAATATTAAATAATTTCTTATGGAAATCATATTTCTTTTCATGCTATTTTACTATTTTTAAAATTTAAGTATGAAATAAAAACATTAAAGATTAAAAGAACTATCATGTGAATAAAAAAATTTAACTCTAAAATCGAGTAATGAGTAAATGGATTAACGTTAACTATCACTCCATTTTGGAACTGAAAATAGAGTAGAATTGGAGTATATTTTACTACAAAATGATGTTTAGCGTAAAAAATTGAGTAGAATTGGAATATCATATTAATACTAATATTAATCAATCTTTCTAAAAATACTATCAGATTTGTGAGATTTATTGGATCAATCATTATCGAATTACGGGTAAATATCGAGTTTTTGAATTTTTACCAAATTTTATCAGATTTTTAATAAACAAATTTTTAGTAATTCTGAACCGAATTATATACTAATTGGTTCTAGGGGTTTTTGCCAAAACTAACCCACAACTTGATTTTAATCCCAAACCTATACCCAAACTTGAATCAAATGCAAAACTAACCTAAAAGCTTAGTGAAATTACAGCTCAGCCCCTTGTGACCAAACAAAAAAACAGAAGCCATTTTTACGAATATAGCCCCAGTAAATCGTCTGAGTCGTCTGAGATGTTGGAAGTCGTCTGGACGACTGAAGTGTAAGTCGTCTGGTACCAGTTTATTTTAAAAATAATTTATAAATCTTGTAAAAAATATTTTGATGCGTAAAAAATAAAAATCAAGTAATTATAAACAGTTTTAACTGATATAAATTAAGATATGATAAAATTGATTTGTTTTGAAGATAGATGAGTGGAAGTAGTGAATCATGAAATACTTTGGTTTAGGAGTTTGGCAAACATATGTTGTAGTATTGTATGTATTGTTAGGGTTAGATTTTGGAAAACTAAAATGTTTTTTTTTTTAAAATTAGTTTTCACCTATATGTGTTTATTTCTGTGTATAGTAAACACTTTTCAAGTTTGATTTGGTTTTATGAAGTGTTTAATTAGATAATTAAGTTTAGGGGTTATGTTTAGGGTGTGGACGACTTATATTTCAGTCGTCTGTTGAATAGTTTACCCGGACGACGTATATTTCAGTTGTCCACATCGTACCGAACCTTATATTTTACCAATGTACGTTTTAACCTAACCGGATCATTTTACTCGGACGACTTACATTTCAGTCGTCTGGTGAAGAAATTAAAACATACGACTTACATGTAAGTCGTCCAAATATTCCCGCCTAAAATTTTTTAAAAAAATTATTTTCCCGCTTAAATAATTTAAACCAGATGACTTACTTGTAAGTCATCTGGAAAGTCTTCTATTTTAGTTTCTCGCTAAAAATATTTAATTTCCAGCTAAAAATATTAAACTCTTCTGGACGACTTACATGTAAGTTGTCTGTTTTAATTTCTTCACCAGACGACTGAAATGTAAGTCGTCAGGAAGTCGTCTGAGTCAAAAATATTTAACCTAATTGGATTTTTTTGTCTCCCTATATAAAGAAAAATTTACACATTCTCTCTCCTCCTCTCAAATGGCTGCAACAAAAATGTAATGTTCATCATTCTAAAACTCTCCAACCTCTCTTTAATCTCTTTGACTTGAAAACACTAAACTTTATATGAATTTTTCAGTTTTGTCTCATGTATTTCTTACTAATCTATCTCTTTTGCAGGTTTTTAATCAAATGGTACTCATCTTCCACTAATTTAGAGGTAGATCTATTAATTTTATATATGTATTTTTGTGTGTTCTATAAATGCAGATTTATCTAATCTTCCACTCATTTTCTTTATTTTTAAGTCATTTGAACGTTTTTGGATATGCAGGTTTTTCAGATCTGGATTTGATGTGCAGGTTTTTCAGATCTGGAAGACTTCTGGGACGACTTACCTGTTAGTCGTCTGGAAGTCGTCTGGAAGTCGTCTGGACTTCTTGGAAGTCTTCTGACAAAGTCGTCTGGACTTCCAGGAAGTCGTCTGGACTTCCAGGAAGTCGTCTGGACTTCTAGGAAGTCGTATGGATTTTTCTGAGCGTTTTGGTAAGTTCTTATGTCTCATTTATCTTCATTTGGTAACTTCTTGTTGTATAAAGTTCTTACTTTTTTCCCAAACTAAAACTCTCTAAATCCACTCTAATCTCTTTGACTTGAAAACACCAAACTTTATATGAATTTTTCAATTTTGTCTCATGTCTTTCTTACTAATCTATTTTTTTTTTTGCAGGTTTTTAATTAGATGGTACTTATCTTCCACTAATTTAAAGGTAGATCTATTATTTTTAGATTTGTATTTTTGTGTGTTCTGTAAAAGTAGATTTATCTAATCTTCCACTCATTTTTTTCTGTTTTTAAGTCATTTGATCGTTTTTGAATATGCAGGTTTTTCAGATCTGGAAGACTTCTGGGACGACTTACTTGTTAGTCGTCTGGAAGTCGTCTGGAAGTCGTCTGGACTTCCTAAAAGTCGTCTGGACTTCTTGTAAAGTCGTTTGGAAGTCGTCTGACTTCTTAAAAGTCTTCTGACAAAGTCGTCTGAACTTCCTGGAAGTCGTCTGGACTTCTTAGAAGTCGTCTGGACTTCTTAAAAGTCGTCTGGTCTTGTCTACTCAAGTGGAATCCAAGCTTGTCTTTGTAGATGAATGATCTATAATAGTTTTGTTTGTGGTCTGTTTTGTGAATTGCATGTATACTCTTTTAGTTGTGAATTTTTTATAAAATCAGTAATAATGTTTTCCAAGATGTATTAAATGTGTTAACAATGTGTTTACACATTTACAAATCAATGAAATAATAGACTTCAGTAGCTTTTTTCTTATCTTTGGATCTCTCATATGCAATAATAAACTCCAATGGCATTTTTCTCATCTTAATAAACAAGTCAAAGCATATCATATTTTTTATAAGTTTGCATTGAAAAGCTTAGTAACTAGTCAAAGCATATCAAATTTTTTATAAGTTTGCATTGAAAAGCTAAGTCAAATTTAGTAAAGCTAAGGGAGAGAACATATTTTGTAAATATGAGTTTTACATATCTGGAAGTTACTTATCACTCTTAAAAATACAAGTTATTCAAAAACTAACGTAGAAGATTTAAAAACTAGTGGAGAAGACGCGGACGACTTCAATCTAAGTTGTCTAGACGACTAAACTATATGTCGTCTGGTCAACGCAGATGTTATTTTTGCAATTGACTTTGAAATCTGTTATTTCGGACGACTGAAAGTTAAGTCGTCTACTATTGACTGGATTATTTCAGAAGTTTGACTTTTTGGACGACTTACATTTCAGTCGTCTAGTGAAAATTAAAATAATAATATTTTTTAAAAAGTAGACGACTTACAGTTAAGTCGTCATAGGTTAGTTTTGCAATTGAAAAAAAAAACTTCAAGATTTAATTATATACAGACGACTTATAATTCAGTCGTCCACGAGACGACTGAAATGTAAGTCGTCCAGGATTTACGAGGTTTGACCAGAATCTCGGAAAAAAATCATGGACGGCTTACAATTAAGTCGTCTGGTGGACGACTGAATTATAAGTCGTCTGTGTATAATTAAATCTTGAAGTTTTTTTTTTAATTGCAAAACTAACCTATGACTACTTAATTGTAAGTCGTTTACTTTAAAAAAAATATTATTATTTTAATTTTCGCCAGATGACTGAAATGTAAGTCGTCTAGGGAAGTCAAACTTCTGAAATTATCCAGTCAAATGCAAAACTAACCTATGACGACTGAAATGTAAGTCGTCTAGGTTTTTTTTTGGAATTTTTTTTGAAACCAAACAATAGCAGACGACTTAACTTTCAGTCGTCTCAGGTTACAGATTTCAAAGTCAATTGCAAAAATAACCTCTGCGTTGACCAGACGACTTCCAGGTAAGTCGTCTACAGCCAGACGACTTCCAGGTAAGTCGTCTACAGCCAGACGACTTCCCAAGTAAGTCGTCTGACGAACAGATCTGGAAAAAAACTCGATGTTATACCTTAAATTGGTGAGATAAGTTCCTTAGCATACATAAGGCTTCTCCAAGCACACAGAATCACAAACGAAAGTCACCCACCCATAATCGTTAGCTTCTATGACTCTATGAACCATAAAAATTTTAGAATCAAAATCTTGGGTTTTTTTAGCTCATTGTGGAGAGAAAGTGAGAGATATGTTGTGTTTAGTTCACAAGAATGGAAAAAGAAGAAGGGTAAATCGATTTTGGGAGCATTAAGAGCTTCAAATTGGTTGTTCATGGTGGTTGTGGTATTGATGACAATGGCAATCTTGTAATTACTTGAAGATGATGAGGGTGAGAGAGTAAAAATGTCATTTTCGAAAAAAAAAAAAAAAAAAAATTGATGGCATTTTCGTAAATTATATGAACTTGTGGGGTGAATAGGGCAAAACCAATTTACAAAAAAAAGGGAGGTTAGTTTTGTGTTTGACTTTAAGTTGTAGGTCAATTTTGCAAAAACCCCTTGGTTCTACTACATGTCTGAGTCTAATATGAAAACACGGTTTGAAACTCAGAACAATTTTAAAATTATTTTTATAATAAAATTTTAAAATTTATACAACTTTTTATCAAAATGATTAAAAATATTTTCATTTTGAAAGCGTGTGTTAGTATATATTTTAAATATAAAAAGTCAATTTAAAACTACATAAAGGCTTCAAATGTTATGAATCGCCCTGCCCTGCACCGCAGTTAACATTAAAAAATCTCTACTTATACCATATATCTATACGTTTTTATAACTGTTAAAACTGCACCGCAGTTAAACCGCTTGTTCCGCACCGCTCAAACCGCATTTACCATTCGGAGCCTTTGTATTCAGTTGCATTAATTGATAGATAACTTGATGAAGTTAACCAATGTTAGTCAATATTAAAATCATTTGTTGATATAAACTTCCATCTTCAAAAATTACTATTTGACAGTACATTTACTCAGAGTATTTATTAATAAAGCTTCCAAAAATGCCAAGTCTTCTTACAAATATTCATATTATCAAAATATCATAAATGAAGTTTACATATAAACACTTATAAAAAGTTTTTAATATAAAAATTAAAAAAATATATAAAAATTAAAAAAAAATATGTTCTCTATGTCATAATCCATCACTTGAATCGTCTGTCCTATGGGCCATTTCTACTCATGAACTCCGTTTCTGATTGGTTCAGTTAATAGTAAAATAAATAAATCTAAAAAGATAATGAACTGTCTTAAATTAAATAGAGATGCTTCTTTTTGTTTTTTACCAACGGAAATGTGCTTAGACTGTGACCTAAAAAAATTGTCATTGTTGGTTTAGAAAAAAGGTAAAACATAAGTATGCTATTTTATTTATTTATGATTAACATGAAATAAAGGAAGCAAAGGAAGATTACAATCGTAATCCTTAAACATAAGGGAAACCAATTCTCTCACCATTGAACACTAACTGAATACTTTCAAAAAGATTGCGTGACAAGCAACAACGAGAAAATTGGAAGATATGCTTCCAACAATGGACAATCACATCAGTTCCATCACCTTCTCCAATTCACAGCTTTGCGATTATTGAAGAAGACAAGTTAATCCTTGGTGGAAGCTTTAGATCCTCCCATCCCTCCTCTTCATCCATTCTCTTGAAGTACTGGTCTACCATGTTATCCGTCACCTGCTCCAGTCGCTGTGGCTCCCACTGTAGGTCAATATTTATGACATTATATCAACAAATATGAGATAACCACAAATATTAAACGGCGAGTTTCTGTTAAACCTTTGGTTTCCTATCTTTGTCTATCACTACGGCTCTGACACCCTGCGTGATTAAGACACGGTGTTGTAATGACCTCTACAATAACGACAGTTTCAGAACGAAGATATACAATCAATCAGGAAAGCAGAAAACACCTCCACCAAATCTTTGCTTAGTTCGCCCTTCAACACATGACACACCATTCTATACTCACGGATAAGACACTGCCCCACCTCCTGAAACCGTCCTTCTCTTATCTGAAATTTTATACAGGACATCAGTTCTATCCCATTACTACACGTGAAACATTTTGAGGAACTAACCGATCTAAGAGAGATTTTAAGGCTTGCTGGTGAAGCCTTCTTCAAAGCTCGAAGTGTAGCTGAGATCCATTCATCTGGCTTCTGAATGGCCTCTCTCTCCTAACCAACACATATGAAATGATGGTAGAATACATTGTCAAAGTGTAATTCAGTTACCCAGGAATGCATGCAAGTAAAATTTTCCTATATATTGATGAAAAACTTACAAGTGCAGATATTATCTCTTCCACCGTTCTTCTCGAGAAGCACTTATCAATAACATCTAACCTGCATATAGAAACAGTTTTTTTTTTCAAAGCAGCTAACAAAACTATTTTCATCGAAGATGTAACCAAGAAATGGTTTCTATTGGATAACGATTGAAAGTTAACGCGGTGACAAGGTTGAAACATTTCAAAACATGTAAATGCAATCATAGTCAAATATAGAGATCATTTTTTTTTTCTAAAAATATATAGAAAAAATTGTTTTAGCTCTTTACCTAGTGATCCAGCAAATTAAATGATCAAATACAAGTGAAAAGAGATAAAATAATATACACATGCCTGTGGTAAGCACTATGCTGTTTCAGGTGGGGATGCTGAGTGTATGCATTGAGAATTTTTGAGGAAAAGGTATCTGGATCATTTGAACCAACTCTGCAAAGATCTGCTTCTAGTGCAGTCAACCTCTGTGACAAGGAGTAACCTTAAAAGTTAAGTTTCTTGGTGGAGCAAATAGTGCCTAATAATAATCTAAAATATAATGGGTTTTTATAATGTTAAGGAAAAAGACACTAGGAAATTTTATAGACATAAAGTTTGGTTATCAGCATACATAAATTAAACAATCAACATAGACCATCAAGCCCAAGACTACTCAGAAGACATAGATATAGTGCAAGAAATGGTGGACCCATATTTGTGTTTTGATCGCGTCTTAATATAGCGCTAATTGATAAACCTATATATTGGGGTTAATAGGCCAAAATTGACCATCTATGCTTGTAATTCTTCCAACAAAAAAGAGTAAAGTTGTTTTATATATATTTACATAATTATGCTATCAAGTTTCTGCATACAAATATATACGCACACGTGACTACTATGCTAATATTTTTTTCATCGCGTGTCATAATCTCTTAGTTCAAAAAAATGGTAATCTCGTTTTTAACATTATGTTTCATCACAAGGTGCCATAGTCCATTAGCTGGCAAGTTGCTACCATCCCGACAATTGGAAACACTAAAGACATAAGCATATTAAAAGTTCATACCGTCGAAGGCACAAAATGAGTTGCAAGACCACAAGCAAGCATTTCGGCGCCATCTAACCTAGCTCCTGTGAGGCCAACATACTCTCCTGAACAAAGAAGACATGAAGGATGAGAAAAAGAGATAGGCTCAATATTTTGTCTACATGCAAAACAAATGAATTTTGTTACCAAAAAAGCCAGGGAGCCTTGACAAGAAGTATGAGGCACCTACATCTGGAAAGAGCCCCAGTTCTGTCTCAGGCATGGCAAAAACCTTTGAAAAAAAACCTCAAAGATATGAGCATATTCATAGCTCGCTCTCTACTTGTCAACCATTAACATGTTTAAGAAAACTATACCGTCTTCTCAGTTGCAATACGAAATCGACCATGGATGGAGACACCAGCTCCGCCTCCCATGACAATACCATTCATAATTGAAATCTATAAATTGAAAACAGTATGGAAAATATGAGAAGCTCACTAAAAGGATCTGGATATCCAAACCTGGATCATAATCCATGAATCAACTATTCAATACTTGTAGATGAAAAATAACAAAATAAAAGGAAATAACAATATAATTACGTACAAAAATTAAATTACAAAATGAAACCTAAAAGACACTATCAAAATAGCCTATAAAATATTCACTTTAATTCATAAACATTTTATCTAATATTTTGATTCATTATCATGGGCATTCTACAAAAATGATCCAACTTTTCCAATGACGTTTTTATATGATATATGCTTTTGTTATATAATAAATGCTTATTAAACGTATTAGTGTATATATATGGAACTACCCATATCCTATATTTTGAACCAACATCAATTTTTTCAACCTCAACATACCTGAATTTTGCTATATGTGGCCATGACATAGTTGAGCGTGTATTGATCTGAGAAGAAATCAGCACCGAGTCTCCATTTGCCTAATCCTCGAAAATAGAAAAGAACGCTTAGAAGCTGGAAGTAAGCAAGAAAAGAAAGATGGGAGGGTGCTATATACCCTGTACGATGTCACAAATAACAGGTCGAACATCGCCACCAGCACAAAATGCTTTTCCCTGACCCTGTGGAAAAGTTATTGCAATAGCAGCTTGTGCAAACTGGAAGAGATAAGGATATAGATTACCTTTAGGATGACTAGTTTCACTCTGGGGTCATCCTTATATGCGAGGAACAGTTGCAGCAACCGAGTGATCTAGAGAAGATTCATTTAAACCAAATATGTAAGACTAGTGCAAGAAAGCGAGGAAGAAATAACAAGGGAAGAAATCAATACCATGTTCCAAGACAGAGCATTCATCTGGTTTGGTCTGTTTAGTGTCAAGATTCTAACAGTATATTTATCTTCCATTAAAACCTGTTAATAAATTGATTTAGCGAGAGAGGAGAAGAATTGATCGTTGTAGATGCGTAGCAAACAGGAGAAAAGAGACCTGAGAGTGTGAGGCCATCTCGACTGCTGTTGTCATCTTCTTTTCGTCTTTCTTACCAAACAATTCTGCTTAAAGATTATGGATGAATGAATGATTCTTGTAGAGACATTAAGCATACATATATATAGTGTTTAAAATATCGTTTGGTTTCACTATAAAAATAAAATTTAGGTGTTACATCTTCAAAATTCTAATTATTAGGGTTTCTAGATAATAAATAACTAATCAGATTATTTTTAGTTTATTAGTAACTTTTGTATAAGTATTTTCACATAGTTGATGACTTGATGGGATGGCCCTCTAAATTATTTGATTTTCTATGTGAGGGACTTACATCAAAATTAGACTGTATATATGTGTGTGTACTAAATATATATTACCTCCAGTTAATATTTCTCTGACTCATTTTGAACAAAAATTATAAAGTCTTAAATTTCGGACAAATTTAATTAATAATTTTAGTCTGACTTAGTATTTTTCATGAGCATAGTATAATTTATTTATAGTTCATAGTATATATGAGCTAAATTTTAAAATGGTCACACATGACATAATTATAATTAATTGGACTAAGTCATGTGCCAGTAACTTATTTTTTATTGTAAATTTTAGTTTAATAGCTAACCATTACATATAGGTCTCTTATGCAAAGAGACAAGCACGAAACAACGCAGAAACACATTTGAGAATATATTTATGGAATTTCTTATGTTCAAAATAAATAGCAACAACCAAGCCACCTTAACATAGTGGTAAAAGAGTAGCAATGGTCACATAGTGGTAAAAGAGCTCCAGATAAAACTTTAATCTTGGATTTGAGTAGCAATGGTCACCTAGTCGCGCTCTTAACGAAGCGTACCTTAATGCAAAACCTCGTAGAATCAGTCTTTGAGCGTCTCTTTGAGATCCCCGATTACCAAAAAAAAGTCAATGGCAACCTATGATCCAACTAAAACTAGTAGCTAAACATGTTGCAAGATAGAAGAAGACATAAACATAGCGGACATATATGAAAAATCATTCACTTGAGTGACATGAAAATGACTAGTAGAGGATTCAAAGAAAAAGATCAAAACTAACAAAAAAAAAATGTTAAAATCATACGAAGTCTAGAAATAGAACCTTTTTCACTAGAACTGTTTAAAAAATGACCTTTTTCACTAGAATGCCAAAAAACGACTAAATATAATCGAAAAAGAGATCAAAATTAACAAAATATCAAAATCATATTAAATACACAAATATCAGTTTATATTTGAACACACTATTGGAGAAATTCATCGTGAACAAATCATTTGTTTTCTTATTTTCTCTTTCTTTCATTCTATGTAATTCAAATATTATGGCATATAGTTTAGCAACAGTGATTTTATTTGTATGATATCACCTATATATGTAAACTATGTAGTATATCTTGTTTATATTTTGGATTTTTAGTTGTTTTAGTTAAGTCAAAGATTATTAAAAATCGAAGTCATAGTCATGTACTAAAAAAAATATATATATATATATATATATATATATATATATATATATATATATATATATATATTCTTATAGAAGTTGAACATACTTCTTCTTTGCTGGAAGTTCATCGAATATTCACCATTTAGCATAACCACAGTAGAATGATCTTTTTTATTGATTTCATTTTGTTAAAATATTATACATTAAGGTAAATTTTTCATGTATATCATTTGTGTAAACTAATTTATGAATATTTATGATATTTCTTTTGCTATAAACTGGTATACACAATTACAAAATATCTTGATGTTCATAATTAATTATCTCAACTTATAATTGTTTTATAAATGTTTTAGAATGTTTTATATATAAAACCTTCAAACAGTTTGTATAGACGACTATAAACATTTATAAATGACTTTTAGCAAAAAAAAAACATTTATAAATGACCTAACCAACATGTATAAAAATTGCTATTAAGGAAGTGACTTCAAATTGCTCTTCGTTTACATAAGGACATTTTCATATTATCAGTTAATTTAACTATAAATTTTGTCATGATTTTGAAAATGATTCGTCTCAAGCCTTTGTATATTTTTAATCAATAGTTAAGTCGTTTTTTCCGACAAACTTTTAACATGTTTCTAATATAAGGAAAAACAATAAATATTAAAAAGGAACTGAAAATGATATCATATTCATTAATATTATATTTTAAAGTTAGGAAAATGCTGAACAGTAAGTCAAATGTAGTGTCTGACTGTAAGGTACTTTTAGAGTAAAAGTTATTGGGTGGAAAAATATTAACGCCACTTCCCATTATTTAGTTACCAATCAGGTGGAAATGTTTTTCACCCATTAACGCTAAAAAAGTGGGAAAGTACATTAATATGTTACTCTCTCTACTAGTGGAAGAAATGTTTTACTCTTGATTTGACGTTTCTTTTTCCACCACTTTTCATCATTTTATTTTCACTATATTACTCCACCAAAAACCAATCAGACCCGTAATCTTGAGTCTTTTTTTATTGCATTGGCCCTTGGATGTGGACAAGTGTTGAGTCTTTTACTATTGTTTTGGTTACGTTTGAATCTTTTTCTAATTTGCATTTTGATTGATCTTTTGCCTAATTGCTCCTAACTTCTTATATTTATTAGAAAGTCTCGTTACAAAGATGATTTGACTCGTTATACATATTAGAAAGTCGAAACTGCTTGCAGCTCTTGAAATTTTCTTCTTTCTCAAGTTTAAAACAAAAACAGGAAAACAAAAACATATAGAAAGATGATACGTTTTATGTGAAAACTACAAGAACCCAAAATTTTCTTTTAGACCTAAAAATAACGAGATGCCCTCCATTTGCCGTTTACATAAGGACTTTTTCATACTATCAGTTAATTTAACTATAAACTAGATTTTGACCCGCGCTTTCAAAGCGCAGGTTTATTTTTGCTTTTTTTTTCAATTGACAAATATTTAATAAATGTCACATTTTCATATATTTGTGTTTTATTTTATAAAAGACTTAAAAATGTTATCTTTATTTATCGTATTTCATTTTAAATGACTATTTATGTATACAAAATTAAACTTTATTTTTTAATGAATTAAGTTGGTATAACTCTGATAAATTAATTTTATTATGTGGTTAATATTTTAATTAAAAAATTATATACTTTTAGTAAAGATTTATACTTTTCAATAAAAAAATTCAATTATTTTAATGAATGCTTAAATTATATTAAGAAAATAAAAAATAATAATTAAGAATAGTTGAAAAAAAAATTATTTGAACTTAGACTCAATGGCCCAAAAGAAAAAAAAATTGAGAATTGAATCTGATTTTTTAATAGGCCCAAATGACCCAAAAGAGATTTGATGTGGGCTGGGTCCAAAAATAATGACCTAACTAGGTAATAACCCGCGCCTTGCGCGGAATGTGATTATTAGTTTTGTTATTTTTAATAAAAACACATTAAATCTGTTTAATCTGGATATCGGTTCGGTTTTAAGTTATTTTTTGGTTTTTAATCTTCTAAAATACAACCATTATTTTAAATTAATATTTATTTCGGTTTGTTTTGTTAGAATGTTTGATTTTTTAGTTTTTTTGTAAAAATCAAAAATTACTATTATTTGTTTATTTTCATGTTATAAATTTTAGATAATCGTCATGTCGAACCAATGGTTTCATATCATAGTTTGTAAGCGGATAAGAGATCAAGAAAAAAAAAATTATTAAGAAAAATCATTTCACTACAATTTGGTCGGTAGTGAAAGAATCATTAAGAAAAAAAATAGTTCAACTTTAAAAAAAAAAATAGATACTTCAGTGGTGGTAAATACTTATAAAGTACTCACATTAAGGTGCACATGTATATGTATGTAAAAGTATATAAGAATAAATGACAAATATATAAAGATATTGTTAATTAATATTGAATGACATTTTTGTTCTAAATAATACATGAAAGATAAAATTAAAATTAATTAAAAATTATAAAGGCCTTGACTTTAGTGAATTTTTTTCATATAAAGAAAAATCAATTGTATTCGTAAATAGAGGTGGACACAGATCGAATATTTGGGTATTTGGAAGCATTCAAGTCGATTTAATCTTTAGCCACATGGATAGTCGGTGACTCTGATAACCGAAATGATTTAGAATTTTAAAGAATATCCTATTTGATCTGTAAATAAAATAAAATTTATAGAATAATTGAAAAATTTAATAATAACATTTTATTACAAAATAAAATATTATTTAACTTTTTAAACTTTAATACCTATTATAATAAATTTAATTCATAAAATATTGTAAACTTATATAAACTATAATATATATAACATATATATATATATATAATTCTGTACATATATGTATATATATGCATATAAAATATCAAATTTGATATCCGTTCCTAAAAATATTGGAATTTGTGATTTGTTTTTTTTTTAATTGTATTTTAGTAACTGATTTAGAGTTACAGATATCCATATTTTTTTGTTCAAATCAAAACGGATTACGAATCGAATCAAAATTTAGAAATATTTTGCTTGACTTTATCCGTAAACAATAAAAATAATATATATATATATATATATATATATATATAGTTTAGATTTTGATTCGTTATTTGTTTTGATTCGAAATGAAAAATCTAAAGTTTTATTGGAACAATGCATATGAGTTTTATATTAAAAATATAAAGTATATAGTGTGAACACATTTATGAATATAGTGTGAACGCGTTAGCATATTTATTATCAAATCATTGTGAGGCTGCCACGTGTCTATTATAGTGTGAATGCATTTATTACAATGCTTCTCCTTTAATATATAAGGGGTATAGATGTGTTATTAATATTACTTAATTGCCCTTAATGAAACATGCAATATTAGTAAAAGAAAGGGTATGCTAAGGTAATTATGACAATAATAATTAAGAATAGTTGAAAAAAAAATTATTTGAACTTAGACTCAATGGCCCAAAGGAAAAAAAAATTGAGAATTGAATCTGATTTTTTAATAGGTCCAAATGGCCTAAGAGAGATTTGATGTGGGCTGGGTCCAAAAATAATGATCCAATATAGATGTGTTATTAATATTACTTAATTGTCCGTAATGAAACATGCAATGTTAGTAAAATAAAGGGCATGCTAAGATAATTATGACAATATGATCATGTTTTAATAGTATAGATTTTGTCATGATTTTGAAAATGATTCGTCTCAAGCCTTTGTATATCTTTAATCAATAGTTAAGTCGTTTTTTTTTTCCGACAAACTTTTAACATGTTTCTAATATAAGGAAAAACAATAAATATTAAAAAGGAACTAAAAATGATATCATATTCGTTAATATTATATTTTAAAGTTGGGAAAAATGCTGAACAGTAAGTCAAATGTAATTTATCTGCTGTAATGTTAAATGTGGAGTCTTTTTTTATTGCATTGGCCATTGGATGTGGACAAGTGTTGAGTCTTTTTCTATTGGTTTGGTTACGTTTGAATCTTTTTTTAATTTGCATTTTGATTGATCTTTGGACTTATTTGATTTAGTAAAACTAAGTGCATGTTTATGATTTTGGCATAATTAAGTAAGTAACAATTATGTCTCTTTTGATCCGGTTATAACATTTTCTCATACAAGTAGCAGGTAAAAGTAAGAAGGTAATGCCACATCACTTAAATTAAATATGGCTAATAATGAGGTGACATCACACACATACAAACCACATCACCCAAATTAAATGAAGCCACATCATACACATACAAACCACATATGTTTTATTGTTTCAGTAAATATGTAGAGGATAATAGAAAAACAATAGTTTGATAAATGGTGTAGTCCATTCATTTGTGTAAATATAATGATGTCGTTCTCCATTAAAAAAGAAATGTTGACAAATGTGTAGATGATGTAATATGGTAAAGTTACAATGTCTTGCGTACTATTTTTTAAGGAATTGAATATCTCTAATCTAATTTGGATATGTCAACCTACATCCAAGATATAAACAGTTTCTTACGTTTTCAAATATCAAGTGTACTCAGGTTCATACCACTATACTATATGATTGATATAGTATAGTATGTTTATAATATGATTTACTATATACCCAAATATAAACCCAAATAGAATGTATATAATATGGTTTACTATACCCAAACCTTTACTTAGTAAATCTAAACCCTAGGCAGGAACCTATAAACTCAAATACAATCTATAAATTGTTTTCCAATATTAAACACTTGAAAGCACATTTACTTCAAATAAATAGATTAAGCTAAACCCTAATCAAGAAAATATAAACTCAAATAGAATATATATAATATGGTTTACTATACCCAAACCTTTACTTAGTAAATCTAAACCCTAAACTCTAATCACTAAACCCTAACTCAAATATAAACCCTAAACCCAAATATAAACACAAAACCCAAATAGAATGGAACAAAATAAATAACATAGTACATACTGGTGAAACTATAAAATATCTATGATTGCATGAAAGAAATTAATGCTCACCCCAACCATACCCCCTCACCTTCTAAATACTAAACCTTACATTCTAGTCACTAAACCCTAATCCAAATATACCCTAAACCATAAACCTAAATAAATAGATTAAGCTAAACCCTAATCAAGGAAGTATAAACCCAAATAGAATGTATATAATATGGTTTACTATACCCAAACTTTTACTTAGTAAATCTAAACTCTAGGCAGAAACCTATAAACCCAAATACAATCTATAAATTGTTTTATAATATTTAACACTTGAAATCACATTTACTTGGTTAGCATATTACATATCTTATATTCCATATATTCTAAGTAGTATAGTAAACGAATGTTCCAAATAATTAAATTTGTCCAACACTCGAAAAATAAATTTCATATTACAATCAATCACACAAATTGACAAAGAAGAGACCTATCAAATTTAAAAACATGACATATTATTACATTTTTAAAGAGTAGTATAGAAATATGTCTCAAATAGTATGGTAACTGTACATAAGTAGCTATACTTAAAAATATATACTATACTATTCATTTCACCAAATATAGTATAGATGGCGAATTCATCTTCTTCAATTCTTTTTTTTTTAGATAGGCTGATACATATTCATTTCGTTCACCACCATATATAGAGATCATCTTTATCTCCTCTCTTTTTCCCAACACGATGATGCTTTAACCGATTCGCCGTCGTTGTTCTTCACCACTAGATCTGTAAAACAAAAACATAAAGGAAAACATAGTATGTAAACAAAACCATGATTGTGAGAATCAATTGATTTAAGAAAAAAAAGGAGAAAAAAAAGTTTTTGTGTGTGCTCACCGTCTACGTTTTCATCGCTGTCTGTTCTTCACCACTGGATCTTTAAAACAAAAACAGAAACGAAAACAGAGTATGAAAACAAAAGCATAATTGTGAGAATCAATTGATTTAAAAAAAAATGAAAGAGTTGTTGTGTGTGCTCACCGTCTATGACTTCATCGTTGTCTCTTCTTTAAAATTGATTGTTGTTTTAGTGAAGTATTGAAAGAGAAAAATTAAGTGAGAGAAGAAAATGTATGATTTTTTTGATAATCTGAAGAAGAAAGAGATATACTAGAAAGAGATGGTGGAGTAGAGACGTGGAGGTGATGGTGATGTATTAGAAGATGTGGCTAAAAGTTTTTTTATATATTTTTAATTATTTTTGTTAACATGTTTCACCGGTTGATTGTAAAGATAATATGGCAATAATCTATAATGTGTATAGTGTATATTGAAAAAACAGGGTTTTTAGTTAGTGGATGAATTATAATTTGTTTGATGGACGTAGGATGCAATTCTCCTTGATCTTTTGCGTAATTGCTTCTAACTTCTTATATTTATTAGAAAGTCTCGTTACAAAGATCATTTGACTCGTTATACATATTAGAAAGTCTAAACTGCTTGCAGGTTTTCAATTTTCTTCTTTTTTCAAGTTTAAAACAAAAACAAGTAAACAAAACATATGATATTACGTGTATACGCACACCAAATAACCTAATGTGCACACTACCACAATCGAATGGTATGTCGATGTAGCACTTTAGGATCGAATCCACAGAGACCAATTGTTACACTTTATTTCTATAGGATCAATATTAAGCTAAAACAGTATGGGGGTTTAAGATTGAGGTATTATAACAGAAAACAAAAGACTAATTAAAAGGTTTTCAGATGATTAAAAGAGCTAGGTTCAGGGTGATTCATTGGGATACTTAGGATCATGAGCTACACAACTATTCAGGAAAACAATACGAGCCAATCTAGAACTTGAACAACAAGAATAGATAAACCCACTGTCGTGGTGTCTACCAATTTATCAAGCAATCCTAATGCCTAAACTGTCGTTTGGATCAGAGAATGATGACAAGCATTAAGTTCAGATTCAATTGGTTCACGATTCGCCTTAACATCAGCTTTCGTTGGCTAAGGACAAATCGCCTATCTATGCTATTTCCAGTAACCTAAAACACTTTTGATGAATAGATTAAACTTGTGATCAGATGTTAAATGGCCAGTTTAACATAAGCAATAAGCATAACAATAGACAGAGATATCAAAGAATAACAATCCTATTTGTGTCTAGCTCATTGATCCATGATCCTTAACACCCTAAACCTAACAAGCAACTACTCAGACATGGACAAAGAAATCACAGAGACAAAGACTGAATAAAACATCATGCAATTCAATAGAATAAGAAAAGGGTTCAGGATAATCTTCTCTATGACGAGAGAGATGGAGCCTTCTCCCTTTACAATAAGCAAATCCTCAAATTCTAAAGTCTCCAATGGTTTTCTTCTGTCTAGAGTAGCGTAGAATCATAAAGAGAAACAGAAAATATGATATATCAAAGCCACAGGCGGCTGGGAGAGAAAATATGGATAATTAGGGCAAATCCCGTAATGATTGTAGTTTCCTTAAAAATCTCTGTCGCTGGAACACTCACTCGGAACAGTCATCAAGACTGTTCTGCGTGAAAATCACTAAATTGCACTGTTTTCTGCATTTTTTGTTCCAGCTGGTCCATCTCCCATCCAATGCAACTCCAGACCTGTAATGACTCCAAAAGGACTAGGAAGACTCGATAAAGACTTGAAAACCAATTTAAAAGCATATATACAAGATGTATAAAACACCATATATCAACATACAAAAAGATGATACGTTTTATGTGAAAACTACAAGAACCCAAAATTTTCTTTTAGACCTAAAAATAACGAGATGCCCTCCATTTGCCATTATCGATATTTATGTTCCAACCAGTGTGGCTTCCATTGGCGAAGCTAATGCATGGAGAGAGGGGTGCAGATGCACCCATAATATTTTAAATTTTGATATATTTCTTAGCAAATTTTGAATATATCTACGATAATGTGCAACTTTACATCTAGGGAAAATTCCATAACTAAATTTCGTTACATTTTAATACTTAAACCTTTTTGCCACCCAATTTAATAACCAAACTGTTTATTTTTCTTATTTTAATATGCTTATTTTTAAATTTTGTGCACATGTTAATACCTAAATTATACTCATTTTAATCCAAAATATTAATAAGTTTCAAATAAAACTTAAAATATCTCTAATATTCCAAAATAAATCTTAAACTTTTTATTTTTTTTTTTAAGTTGTAAAATAAAAATAACTAATTTTTGGATCAAATTTAAAAATAGAAATTTTTAATTATGAATAAAATAAAAAATTAGTTCTAAACTTCATGAAAAAATAAATTTGAAATTAAAACTAAAACTAACATTATAACTTTTTAAAGATTTTCTACAATTAGTTTGGGTATAAAACTTGTAACAAAACGTTTGGGAATAAAAAAAAAGCAAAATGAAATTTAGTTTGAGTATTTTATTAAATTGTTCCTATTAAACCTTTTGTGCACCCAGTAAAAATGAATCTTGGATTCACCCCTGGTGGCATCTTTATATAAAATCGATGCATTTAACAGTTTCTTGCAAAGGTAGTAATGATCCCAAGACCGTCTAATAGCATGTGTTAGTGGAGCGGTCGAGCAGGACTTGAGTCTAAAAGTAAAAAAAAATATTATGAAAATTTCCAAATAAATAGTTTGGTTTAAAATTTCCAAAATTTTTAATGTATTCTTAAATTTCTAGTTTATAACTGGAAGAGAAACCTCAAATATATATAGATAAATCTATTTACTTTTAAAATCAGTTCATTACATTATTAAATATATAGTTAATTTTTGTTTTGAACATGGCTTTAGTATATTTTGAGATGGCACTGAATGATCCTACTAAATATCGTTCAAAAAGGGAGTGATCCTATTTATTTAGTAGTAACAATGTAAATGATAGTATAGCCTCTTGTTGAAACAAATAAAAAAACAACGTAAATGATCCTTATAAACTACCCTGATATTTCAGGAGAAGTTATTAGAAAAAATGCCTCGTATATATGTCTCGACCGATGGCTTCTGGCGGTGAAATGAGTAAGCTTTTCCTTCAAAACGGGAATCACAAAAAGAAGGAAACCATGAATATGTGTTTTGTGGAAATTTTATGATTCTTTTCTGTTCATGTGTATTGAGATTTTAGATTTTAAGTATTGTGTTTACCATAGGCGAGAGAGATCGTTATCCACATCCTCCTTCTCCAAAGAGAGAATTGTTCCATCAAAATCCCTCTTTACAAGAGGTGATCCTCTTCCGATGTTCAAAACCAGAAAAAGTTACCAATTTCCTAACAGTTTGTTATCTTATGTGATGGTCCACTTGGAGCTGGTAGATACAACGACCTTCTCTTCGATGAGAGTCGAGGTTTTGGATGGTGTTGCGACGTCATATGCTATTGTGACTAATCGTGTGTTACTTAAAGATTTAGAAGTGTGGTTTGAGTCTTCCTTAGATTTGATCGTAGGTGGCAACTTCTATATCTTTCATAATGCTTTATCAAACTTTTTTAAGTTTGTATCTCTATACTTGTACTCCCTTGAACTAAATGTCGGAGTTTTTTAAGTTTGTACGATGTTGTTTTTATTCTTGTAATGGTTTGAATTTCTTAATGAAAACATTGGTGCACAAAAAAAAAAAAAAACCATAGGTGAGTCAGGTGATTTAGGGCAGTGATTGTTTGGTTGAATTAAAGTAAAATTAATAGAGGAAAATTGTTTTACTTTTGTTTACCAATCAAGCGGAAAAAATAGTTATTTCATTTTATTTTTAACTTCTTGTCGTCTTTTATGATCTGTGAAATTTTTTATACTCTTTTATATGAAACTGAACTTAAGAGTAAATACTACAAACTAATAAAATAGTTCGTATGTTTCATTTTATTATAATTAGGTGTTTAGCCAGTGCATGCAGACATAAACGTTTTATAATTACTTATTAGTTATTCATCAAAAGACTATAACGATGAATTATTATTTATTTTTTATTTAAAAATTCTTATCATAGATGTCAAAAAAAATAATTTTACCACCCTATGTATTATAACTTTTTGAATTTTTTTTGGTACAAAAAATTCATTATTAATATATAAAACTTAAAAATCACTCAATATTTTCTTTTCAATTATATAAAATTAAGAATTTTTTTTGATTAATATTAATTTAGTTATGTGTTTTCTGTTTTTAATTTTTTATTTTTATTAAAAGATATTTCGGATAACAACATAATATATAAGAATCATATTTTTATTTTAAAATATATTTTTTGATTTTGGATAATTTTAACCACTTATCTAATTAGATAAATTTTAAATTCATTTTTATTTTTGACTGAATTATATATTTTATTTATTAAGCGTATAAACGATATTTAACCACTCTAACTTTTAACGTGAGAGGTTTGTTGCAAAAATTACTTCGCAAATAATAGTATAGATTTTTTTTTTTTCATTTTCTCTCTTTTATTCTGTTTGATTTTCACATAATTACGCTAAAGTGTTCCCAGTCACACTCTCAATTTATTGTTTAGGCGATCGAGCCTTCTAGTTCGATATATGGATTCAATTTTTTTTTTTGGATCTATTGTTGATTGTCTATCTGTTTTATCTCATTAGATAAATCGATCGAGTTTTCTAACATTGATTTACCAAACAAAATATCAACACTGAAATAAATTTGATATTAGAAGTAGATAATGTGATACTTCGTGTTGAAAATTTTAACTTGTTGAAAAATACAGTTAGCATACATGAGATCATTTTTGACTTTTAACAAAAACAATGATATTGCACGGAAGAACAAGCATTGTTTTCTAAAAATAAACATTTGGGGATAAAATATTACCTTCAGAACTTGCATGATGCATGCATGTGCCATTTTGTATTTTTCTGAAATACATTGCCGTTTGTTTTATTTATTTTCTAAAACGACTAAAATGCTGCATTGAATATAAAAAAATTCGAGTGTGGGTTGCATTTTTTTAAGATATTAGAAATTAACATATTTATAGCCTTTTTTGTAACCGACTATCTGTTGATGAAAATAGTGCCTATACTATCAGATTATGTTGTTAGTATCACTCACTCTATTTTCACTTTCCTAAAGAAAAGATTCAATATAACACTTAAGTTTTACATTTATAAAAGCCCTAAAAATTCACAAGTGCACAGTTATGCCAAAATAATATTTAGGAACTGATCATACAGAAACTAAAAATTGCAATATTAAAGGTTGAGACACAGTCACAAACTGATTTAGAACAAACACTTGTGGGGTTTATTGGTTTTAAGAGAAAAAAAATGTAAGAAAATAAAATACATGTAAAACAAATAAAAAATAATTTAACGTCGTCCTAGAATTACGCTCACAAACAAGATTAGTCCACGTTCGTAATAATAGTAAGAACTTTTCTAATCAACTAATTAAATCTAACTTATGTTTGTATTTTGATTTTCGATGAGTATAAAGAAACATACTTTTAAAAGAATTCAAATTTATTCAACCAAAATATACTGGTCTCTCTATCCAAGTGGCGTATCTTTGTTTGAAAGGGGTATTGATCGAAGGAGATACAGTCTTGTCCCATCCCATTATCTGTCAAAAGACCACTGAGATGGTTCCAATGTGGAGGGTACTTTGATTCGAGCAGACTGCTCATAAGATGCATGAAGTATCCACGCCAATGTTCCAATTTAACATTTTCTTAAACGTGGAGAAGATTGTGGACAGACAACAAAGAAATGAACGAGTATTTGGAGTAGCGAGAGAAAACAAACTCCCCTAACCAGTACTCCCTTCTTGCCGTGGTCTACAAATTAGTTTTGAATTTGTCTTTGATCTGAAAATGGGATTGTAAGAATGCACATTCCATATCCACAACATCACATCATGAATCTGACTCAGGAAATCAAGTCAGTGCCTTCTTCTGTGTGCAGCTATAACGTCACTCACATAAGACTAGTGTTTATCAATTCCTAGATCAATATAAACTCGTGAATCTCTCAAATCCATAATCATATCTAGAGGTGACCACATATCGGTCGAAAGACTCGACTGGTATTGCATGCATGGGGTTTGGTTCCATAATCAATCATTAGAAATTAAAATGTTCTAATCTCTCTTATTATTTTACAATATTTATGTATTATATATAGAATTATATTTAAAACACATTTACATTTTAGGATACATATAGCTGATACACCGACAAACTCAAAAAATACAAATAATCTAGCAAAACTTGAAGCTAAATAAATAAAATTTATCGGATATATAATGTCCTACAATTATATATTTCTTATTTTAAATAAAAATTATTTTTAAATATAAATATAGAAAAAAAATTCACTTTAAATTAATAAGTTTATAAACTAATAAATATTATATTCTTAAGTATTTTAATCTATAAACTGTAATTAGTGTTGAGAATTACGTAAACATGATATACATATAAACTGATTTCTCCAATAACAAATAGAGATTCGTGCATAGAAGGGAATAACCTTAACAATAAAAACATATTTACACTTGATGTGGTTGATTTGATGTAAAAATATGTAGAAATTGTAGATGATATAGTGCAAGGGAGATAAATGATAAATCTATATAGGAAAAGCCATAGAAATCAAAGTTAACCATTTCTGGAGAAAAAAACAATCAGCTTCAATGCCAATTTTATTTCCAACATTATTTAAGCTCTGTATCAGAACCTTTTAATAGTATACTTTTAGTAGTATATGAGATGCTCGACATCAATCATATTATTAGGGAAACACTTGATCGAGTCCAAGATCGACAGCCAAATAAATAAATTAAAAACGTGAATCAATCAGAGTATTATAGAAAAAGAGACGATCGAGTCCTAAATTTATTGAAGAAACTCAACACTTGAAATTGTATTATTCCAGCCAAACTAATTTTGTAAAAAACTCAACACATGTTCACACTCAATTAGTAGAAGAAACTCAACTGTTCACACCCAAACAAATATTAAAATACTTTATTTTACTTGATATATACTCAGTTTCCATTTGTTTTTTTTTTTCATTTACATAATTCATTTTTCATTATTTTAAATGATCCTTAATTTTCCACTTCTCCAAAACGTCATTGGCTACGTATATTTGATATACCTTGCCTCTATATATGTTATTTAGCATATGTGATCATCGTTACTCATTCGCAAACAAAAATGGATAAAAGATGGAGTCTTCAAGGCATGACTGCCCTTGTAACTGGTGGAGCTAGCGGAATCGGGTTCGTTTTTCTACTCTCTAGCTGTATCATATCTTATATCATTGTTCCCTCTTTCAATGTAAGATATATGTCGATAATTTTTTGATAAGTTGTGGATGTTTTAGGCATGCTATAGTAGAAGAGTTAGCTAGTTTTGGTGCTACAATCCATGTATGCGACATATCTGAAACACTGCTTAATCAAAGATTAAGCGAATGGGAAAATAAAGGGTTTCAAGTGAGCGGTTCAATATGTGATGTATCCTCTCGGCCTGAGAGAGAAACATTGATGCAAACTGTCTCAAAGATGTTCGATGGCAAGCTGACCATTCTTGTAAGCTAATCTTAACTTTAAAAACTAAGTATGTTCTTATAGGAACAATACCTATTAGTAGGGAAAGATTCTTTTGGGGGTAAAATATAGTAAGACTTTTGTTACTCTTTTTTGTTTAACATAGGTGAATAACGTTGGCGTAGTTCGCCTTAAACCAACAACAGAATATGTGGCAGAAGATTTCTCGTTCCATATTTCAACAAACTTGGAATCAGCTTATCATCTTAGCCAGCTTTCACATCCTCTTTTAAAGGCTTCTGGATTCGGAAGCATTGTTATGAATTCTTCTGTTGGAGGGGTTGTATCAATGGAATGTGGATCCCTCTATAGTTTAACGAAAGGTACACCGATTGAAAGTTAATCAATAGAACTAGACGCATTAATATTGTGAATTTATCAATAAAAATGAATGTAATATACGAATAATTAAGTTGGTTCGTGTGGTGTCAAAATTCATAGCTAAAATGGTTATATATATGTATATACGTGTGCGTGTGTTGTGTGTTGTGTTTACATGTATTATTTTAGATCTAATTCATATAGATTCTTAAGTGAACGCAAGCAGTTACAGTTCTTTTAAAAAATGTAAAAATAGAAAGGTTTTCCATTCATTCATATATAAAGAGGTATTTCTTCGTACAGCTTTTTATTTGATTGTCCTAATTTACATCTTTGTGTGTTGTACAGGAGCTATGAATCAACTAGCAAGAAGTTTGGCGTGTGAGTGGGCAACTGATGGCATAAGAATTAACTCTGTTGCTCCTAATTTTATCCTCACTGATATGGCTGAACCTGTAATCAATAACACCCTCCACTTTTTCTTATCTATTATTTTCCAATTAACACTTTGTACTTATCATTTTTATGTCCTAATGTGAATTATCAGCATCTTGAAGACGCGGGTTACAAGAAGAGTTTGTTCAGTAGAACTCCGCTTGGTCGTGCTGGAGAGCCAAAAGAGGTTGCATCACTTGTGGCCTTTTTGTGTCTACCTGCAGCGTCATATATTACTGGTCAGACCATTTGTGTTGATGGAGGTCTCACTGTCAATGGTTTCTCATATAAGCGACAGGCTTGAGCCATACTTGTGTGTGTGTTTCTTAATAATTTGTCTATGCAATAAGAGAAAGTGATCCTCCTAGCTGTAGGACCATTATCTCATTTTCCATGTCCACAAGTTAAGGAATCGATGATTCCTTTTCCTTTGTTTCCTACATACATATTTCAGTAAAACGATAATGAATAAAGACAGGAGAATGATTCGTAACTATGGTTAGATAGATTAGGATATTTTACATTAAGAGTTTTGGTAATTTTCTATTTAATAGGTGGTTTTGAAGTTTTCCTTTTTATGATTAATAATAAATAAGCTTCCAAGAATTAACTTAATCTCTAAGAGAGGTTAGGTTAAAAGAAAGTAAGCTTTTTGGTTCATATCAACTTGGTATCAAAGCCGAACGATCCGATGGGAGATTATGATTCCATTAAATCCTTTGCTACTGAGTTGCGTGAGATGTTTCAAGATCTCCAAGCAATGATATTAGAGCTCGAGAAGAAAAAAAGAAAACAAGCAGTGTTAGATATGGAGACGTTTGCTCGTGCCCATGAAGAAACACGCAAGCAGACCAACACAACAAAGGAGAAACTTTATGAGGAGAACGTGGAGGAACTTCAAAAAGAGGAAAGTCTCCCCTTATATGAGACGAGCACTATAAAGTCAGACGCGTTAATAGTAACTCGACTAGAGAAATCTAACCACGAGGCAAAGAACGATTTGGGTGGCAGACAAATACCTAAAGTGAATGTTCTAAAATTCGCTAGGCGGTAACTAGCCTCTTTATAGAGGACTAGCGACTAGGCGGATTATTCGGAACCTAGGTGAAGCTTACGCGTTAGCAAATTATTGATTTATTTTATATATTTTATATATTTATAGGATATATTTTAGTTTTTAAGTTTAATTATAAAATTATTGTGATGAATTATCAAAATTAGATATACAAAACAGAAGAAAATAGACAAATTTGTAGATTTGTAATAATATTATTGCTTAATTTTACATATTTAGACAATTTTAGATTGATTTTAACCAATTTTAACCGATTTAGAACAGTTTAAACCAAATTGAGTCATATAAATTGGTATTAATCGGATTTTATGAAAATCGTTTCGGATAGGGGCGTGGACCTAGGCGCCGCCTAAACCGATTTCTAGAAGCTTGCCTAAAGTGCTAAAGAAGACGTCTAGTAGAACTTTCAGAAAGATATGGAGTTGTCAGATTCATATCACTGAGGGGATAATGATACGTGATTATGGTTAGATAGATTAGGATATTTTACATTAAGAGTTTTGGTATTTTCTATTTAATAGGTGGTCTCGAAGTTTTCCTTTTTATATTAGTTTAAGAGTTTTCTTTTTTCTACAAAGTTGTATCCCTATATAAGGTTTCATATATCCCTTATATATTAAAAGAAAATCATTGTAATAAATGCATTCCACTATAATAGACACATGACAGCTTTACAATGATTTGATAATAAATATGTTTACGTGTTCACACTATATTCATAAATGTGTTCACACTATGTACTTTGCGTTTTTTTAATATAAAACTCACATACATGGTTCCAATAAAACTTTGGACTTTTCGGTTCGAATAAAAATAGATAACGAATCAAAAGCCAAACTATATATATATTATTTTTATTGTTTACGGATAAAGTTGAGCAAAATATGCATAAGTTTTGATTCGATTCGTTATCCGTTTTGATTTGAACCAAAAAATCTGGATATTTGTAACTCTACGAAACAAATCAAATACTAAAATACAATATCTAAAAAAGAAGCAAATCACAAATACCAATATTTTTTGGAAGAAATATCTAATTCAATATGTTATATGCATATATATACATATATGTAAAGAATTATATATATATATATATATATATATATATATATATATGTTATATATTATACTTTATATCAGTTTTACAATATTTTTATGAATTAAATTTATTATATTAGGTACTAGAATTGAAAAAGTTAAATAATGTTTTATTTTTGTAATAAAATAGTATTATTAAAAAATTTCAATTATTTTTAAAATTTATTATATTTACGGATCAAATCGGATATTCTTTAAAATTCTAAAACATTTTGGATATCCGAGTCACCAAATATCTAGGTGGCTAAAGATCGAATCGACACGAATGCTTCCAAATACCCAGATATTTGATTTGTGTCCACTCCTATTTACAGATAAAATTTTATTTTCTTTATATGAAAAAATGACTAATGTCAAGGCTTTTTTATTTTAAACTAATTTTAATTTTATCTTTCATGTATTATTTTGAACAAAAATGTCATTTAATATTAATTAACAATATATTTGTCAACTATTTTTATATATTTTTTACATACACATATATGTGCACTTTGATGTGAGCACTTTATAACAAAATATTCACCACAACTGAAGTATATATATTTTTTTAAAGTTGAAATATTTTTTCTTAATGTTTCTTTCACTAGCGACCAAATTGTAGTGAAATTATTTGTCTTAATAATTTTCTTATCTTTTTCTTAAACTATTATCTGTTTAGAAACTATAATATGAAACTATTGGTTCGACGTGATGACTATCTAAAATTCATAACATGAAAAGAAATAAATAATATTAAACCAAAAAGTCAAACATTTTAACCGAATAAACTAAAATAAATATTAATTTAAAATAATAGTTATATTTTAGAAGATTAAAAACAAAAAAAAAAACTTAAAACGAACCAATATCCAGATTAAACAGATTTAATGTCTTTTATTAAAAATAATGAAACTAATAACCACATTCCGCGTAAGGCGCGGGTTATTACCTAGTGATTAATAATAAACAAGCTTCCAAGAATTAACTTAATCTCTAAGAGAGATTAGGTTAAAAGGAAGTAAGTTTTTTGTTTCATATCAGAGAACTTTGTTTTTTTTTAAGGAAAGTATTCTTATGTTTCGTGTTACTATGATCGAGACTTCTACTAAAATCATCGATTCCATTAACTGTTACTAAAATGACCAATAAGAGTGGAGGATTCTGGCCAATAAAAAATTGCTGAAAGACTGGGAATTTTCTGGTGGATGAGACTAAAAATGTAAACTATAGTTTTAGATGTCAATAGTCTGTTTTGACGAATACAATCATTGATGCAGACGTTAATACAGAAATCATGCAGAATGGGAGTACCATGCGGTCCGCATGATGCGGATGCAAGATGCCAAGGTAGAAAAGGATAAACATGTGATTTATAATTTGATGAAGTAGCTGACATAGTTTTTTTTTTTTTTTTTTTTTTTTTTTTTTGGTAAAATGTTAAATTATTATACCAATTTTCAAGTTTGTGACAGAAATTACAAAGATAACAAGTAGCGGAAGACGAAATTAAAACTAAACATCAGTTCCTAAACGGCACGAAAACAAACCCGAAGATAGCGGGACAAAGACAAAGAAGCTGATTAGCTATGAGTCAAGCTCAGACCTTACAAACCGAGACTGGTTGAGTACGAGAGCCGGGCACCACGAGCTACCGAGAGAAAGGCGCCCTCAAACCTTGAAACAACGGCTCCTGCAGCTTCCGACCACTCAAACGAAAACAGACTCGGATGAAGAATCCAAGCACGAAACCAAACTCAAAACACTCGACAACTAAACCTCCGACGGCACGAGAGAGAACCACCAAGCGACGATGCCGTCGTTCGTCAAGTCGTCACAGAGAATGCCGCCTCCATTCCAACTTGCCGTGACCGTTTACACCCATTGAACCGAAACCTCATAAAGAGATAACAGACCGAAAGGTGGCTAACCCTCCAGAAGCCCAACCGCAAGAGAAAGAGCCGTCCGCTAGACCAACAGCTGCACAACAACAAGAACAAGGTCCATACCACCAAACGAGCTCATCCAAGAGCCGCAATACCTTATTTTGAGAGAGGTGAAGCGTGGAGTACTCAGGACACGGCAAAGAACAAACCGGAACCACCGGAGACTGCCATGAAGAAGGGCAGGAAGAGCAAAGAACTCATCTGAGGCGCGTGAGCTACCACCACCACGCACTGCCGCGACCATCGCACGTTACCACTCGAGCTCACCGGAGACAGAGAAACTGACTCCTAGAGAGCCCACGCACGCCTACTGGAGACCACCTGTAGAAGAGGAGAGACCGAGCTTCAGATCCGCGACATCTGAAGCTGAACCGAACCCTTGCAGCTGAGACCAACCGCCACGCCACTGGACAGAAGAACTCGCCTAGCACGGACCAGCGTCGCTACAACCACCACACACCACCACTCAACCTAATGCACGACCAAGGCCAACAAAATCCAAACCCGGACAGAGACGCTACTGACGACTAGAAACAGAGCTTTGGAGGAGCCTACACCGTCCTCTAGTGCGGTAACCTCCGAGATCTGACTGAGAAACCAGAGACGCCTCCGGATCTGAACCGGATCTGGCGACCTTCACCATACATCAAGACACCGCAGAGAGAGACATGGGAAGACACAACAAAGAGGACAAAGGAGAAGAAACAGGAAAACGAAATCAAAGCCCGGCGGCCGCCTGAGAGACACTGCGGCGACCGCCGGAATCGAGGGGAGCGAGGCGGCGGAACCCTAGAGATGAGAGAGGAGAGAGCGTTTTATTATTTTTGGAGAGAGAGCGTTCTCAAAAGTTTATCACAAGTTTTACACATCTTAAAAAGAAGTTTTACACCAAAAAAAAAAACATCAGGAAACGGTCGCGTGACAACCAATGAAATTTGAGCTCCAACCAACGAACGATCACACATCAGCTTCACCACCTTCTCTAGTTCACAGCTTTGCGATTATTAAAGCAGGCAAGTTTTTCCTTGGTGAAAGCTTTAGATCCTCCCATCCATCCTCTTCATCCACTCTCTCGAAGTACCTCTCCACCATGTTATCCTTCATTTCTTCCAGACTCCGTGGCTCCCACTGTAGTTCAATATATGGCATTATATCAACAAATATGTCATAACAATAAATATAGTTTTTGTTAAATCTTTGGGTTTTCAATACAAAAAAAAAAAAAAAAACCTTTGGGTTCCTATCTTTGTCTATCACCACGGCTCTACAACCCTGCATCGTTAGACACGTTGCTGTAATGATCTCTACAGATAGAAACAGTTTCAGAACGAATATATACAATCAGGAAAGCAGACAAAACCTCCACAAAATCTTTGCTTATTTCTCTTTTCAACACATGACACACCATTCTATACTCACGGATAAGACACTGTTCCACCCCCTGAAACCGCCCTTCTCTTATCTGAAATTTCATACACAGAGTCAAGTTCTATCCCATTACTACACGTGCATGACACATTTGAGAAGCTAACCGATCTTAGAGAGATTTTAAGGCTTGCTGGTGATGCCTTCTTCAAAGCTCGAATGGTAGCTGAGATCCATTCATTTGGCTTTTCAATGGCCTCTTTCTCCTAACGAACACATATGATGGTAGATAGTATTGTACAAATGTAACTCAGTCAACTCAGGAATGCATGCAAGCCAACTTTTCCATTACATAAATGAAAAAAACTTACAAGTGCAGATATAATCTCTTCCATTGTTCTTCTCGAGAAGCACCTATCAATAACATCTAACCTGCGTAAAGAACTATTGAAAGCTCAAACCGGTACAAGGTTCAAATATTACTTGAAAATACAATCATGACCAAATCGTAGAAAATATTGTTTTAGGAATGCTTGCTATGTTGACATGACAAAAGATATCCATCGAACTCAAATACAAGTAAAAGGAGTAGATGAAAAAAAATGTTATACACTTGCCTGTAGTAAGCACTATGCTGTTTCAATTTCGGATGCTTAGTGTATGCATTGAGAATTGCTGAGGCAAAGGTAACTGGATCACTTGAACCAACTTTGCAAAGATCTGCTTCTAATGCAGTCAACCTCTGTGACATTAATGAGTAACCTTACTAAGTAAGAAATCCTTCTCAAATAAAATACTCTGGTTAACAATAGCGTGAAATGTAATAGCCTTCATCTCAAGGAAACAGAGACATTAAAGTTTTTTGCTGACTTGTTTGTTATCGACACATATAAGTTAAAACAGTCAACATAGACCATTGAGCCAGATAAAATAAGCATCATGAACAAGATGGCTCCAAAGATATAACTATAGACTACAGTATGAGAAATGGTTGGCCCGTCGTTGTTTTTGTAATGAGGCCTTAACCTACATATGTAATTCTTTCAATATTTACATATAAACTTATTTAACCTTCCAATAAAAAATATCTATATACCTCATAGTTATGCTATTAAGTTATAAAAAAAAATGCTATTAAGCTTTCTACATACAATATTTACATACAACTATGTATTTATTTTTTTCTCATCAACGTTGTCATAAGCTATTGGTGCCAGCAACAAGAAAAAAGCTATTAAATTTCATTGCATGCTGGCATAGTCTATTAGTGGCGCTATTATCCCGACAATGAGGAATACTAAAGATGTATGCAATAGAAGTTATACCGATGAAGGCACAAAATGAGTTGCAAGACCACAAGCAAGCATTTCGGCCCCATCTAACCTAGCTCCAGTGAGGCCAACATACTCTCCTGAATAAAAAACATACATGAAGGATGAGAAAAGCAGATAGGCTCAATATTTTGTCTACATTCAAAAACAAAAGAATTTTATCAACCAAAAAATCCAGGGAGCCTTGACAAGAAGTATGAGGCGCCTACATCTGGAAAGAGCCCCAGTTCTGTCTCAGGCATGGCAAAAACCTTGGAAAAAATAAACAAATTTTTTTAGCATGTTTCAGGTTTGCTATCTACTTGTCAACCATGTGCATGTTTTAGAAAAGAAAACAATATACCGTTTTCTCAGTTGCAATACGGAACCGACCATGGACGGAGATACCAGCTCCGCCTCCCATGACAATACCATTTAAAATTGAAATCTATAAAGTCAAATTTTTTTAATAGAAAACGAATTAGGCAATTGAGTAATTCACTAAAAGAAACTACACCAAATCCAGATCTGGATCCTAGAATCAACTATCCAAATCCACACCCGCTATATATATTTTAGACAACATTTTGGAACGCACTTTTTTAATCACAGGTAACAAGTGCTCGAGATTTTTAAATAACATTTTTTGTGGTATAGATATATCCTTTTATTTATTAGAAAATATATAATTATCATACGTATTATTATATGTATAATTTAATATGAAAAAGGCCGGATATCGAAATCTTTAAATCAAATTATATCCCTGTTATATTATTCGAAGAGAACTGTTATTAATAATATATAGCATTGGCATATACTCTAAAGTTATAGACCGAATTAAAAAAAAGCCTCATATATTCAATTATATCATTAAAAGGATCCATACACTAAGTCTATGTAACATTATTTGGGTCTCATTAGTTTGTACCAACTTGGAGTAGTGTCAAAGTTAAATTCAAATTGTAATCTTATTAATTTACTTGCCATTTATTTACATGCTGCATCAATGGGTACATAAAAGGTAATTATATAAGTTTACAAAAAGTTAACTTTACATATGCAATGTTTAGTGATTATAGTGTTTGTTAAAGAATGTATTTATGTAATATGTACCACTAATTTAGCAAAATAATTTTTGTATCTTTGACTCAATATAGCGATATTATTCTATATATACATATGTGACCATTGATTATAGTGTGTGTTAAGGAACATATTAATTTAATATGTACCACTAATTTAGCGATGCTAATTTTTGTATCTTTAACTCAATATACTGATTTTTAAAAAGGAAAATAATTAATAAGCCTAGAGAATATTTTATTACGAGCCCTCAATCCTAATTTCACAATATATAAATAGATATGTCGTTTGACTCAATATACATATGTAACCACTATTCCATGTTTCTATAAGATCTTTGTGGAGCTTTGGTTGCTTTAGATGATATATATATATATATATATATATATATATATATAGAAGATTTGCAAGTAGATTATGGTTATTATTCCAGAATTTTATTTTCATTAACAAATAGTGAGTATGTGATTGAAAGTATTATTGTTTATCAGATTACTTTTAGTCGTCGATAATTTTGGCTTTTTTATTTTTATTTTGAGAGAGACTAATTTTTTTAATAAAAATATTACATATAAAAATATTAATAAAAGTATTATTTTTAGTGGTCGACAAATTTTTTTCATCAACTCCAGCACCTCAGCAAATTTAAAAGCTGAAATAGAATTTATACAGTGATCTCTATATATCAAATGTTACATCTTAATTATATAACATTTATATATTTTTTACAATGACTTTTACATTTCTAATATATATAGTTTAAAAATTATAAATTTTATCAAATCAATTTATTCCGCGCAGGGCGCGGATATCACCTAATTTTGATTTATTATATCCTATTTTGGACCCAGTTATATTCGCTTTTCCACCTCAACATACCTGAACTTTGCTATACGTGGCCATGATATGGTCGAGCTTGTATTGTTCTGAGAAGAAATCCGCACCGACTCTCCATGACTTGCCTAATCCTCGAAAATAGAGATGACTGTGTAGAAGCTAAAAGCTAAGCAGGAAAAGAAAGATGGAAGGTGCTATATACCTTGTATGACGATGTCACGAAAAACAGGTAGAGGATCGCCACCAACACAAAAGGCTCTTCCCTGACCCTGTGGGAAAGATATTTAGTGTGTGCAAACCGGAAAAGATAAGGATACAGATTACCTTTAGGATGACGATTTTCACATTAGGGTCTTCCTCATATTCAAGGAACATTTGCATCAACCGAGTGATCTAGAGAAGATTGATTCAAGCCAAATATGTAAACTAGTGCACGTACGATGGGAGGAAGAAATAACAAGGGAAAAATTCAATACCATGTTGGAGTTTAGAGCATTCAGTTGCTTTGGTCTGTTTAGTGTCAAGATTCTAACACTAGATTTGTCGTCCACTAAAACCTGTTAATCAAATTTGATTTAGGGAGAGATGATATAAAAAAAATTTGGCGTTGTAGATTGGTAGCAAAGAGGAGAAAAAAAACCTGAGTCTCTGAGGCCATTTCGATTCGCTTCTTCCTCGCCTATTTCTTATCGAATTATGAGATGAATGATTCTTTTTAGAGACATTAAGCATATATATAGTGTTTAAAATTGGTTTGATTTCATTATAAAAATCAAATTCAAATGTTACATCTTCAAAATAATAATTGTGGTTTTCTAGACAGTCAATAATGAAGCTAGTTATTTGTTGTTTATTATTAATATTTGTATATATATTTTCACATTAGTTGATGTGATGGCCCTCTAGATTATTTGGCTTTCTATGTGAAGTATTAGTACATCAAAGTAGTCTAAATTATAGTTTGTATATATATATATATATATATATTAGTATACACATGACTAGTAATTAGCTCTAATAAGTGCTTCCTTAATTCTTTTCTTTCAAAAACATTGAACTTAAACTAATATTAATAATCTAAATTTAGAACAATTTAATCAATAAATAAATTTTTATAACTAATATTTTCATGAGAATATTTTATTTTATTAACATATTAGATAGATTTTGCTGACTCTAATGAAATTTCTTACACGTTAAAAAATTATAATTAGTTGGAATAAGACATGTGCCTTGATTAGTTTTAGGAAAAGTTAAGCTTAATAGCTAAACCATTTAGATATAATTATACGTCTCTCGTGGAAAGAAGCAAAGGAAATCGCCAAAAATACAACATTCTTTTTTTTTTTTTGTCAAACCATTTTTGTCAAACCATTTTTTTGTCAAATACAACATTCATAGTACCACTTTTCATGTTTACATTAACCATTTTTATCCTGATTTTTTAATAAAGAGTAAAAAATATTTATAACTTTAAGATTAATTAATCTAGACTAAGTGTATAGAGTTGAGGGGTGGGATATATTTTTTGGAATGTGAAATTTAAGATTCTAATAAATATATAAATAAATACTTAAACATATTAAAAAATAGTTGCAAAAATAATTTTTGATTTTCAGAAAGAAATTTTGAAAAAAGAAAACTGAAAAAATAATTCAAAAAAGAAAAAAATTATAAAAATTTTGAATTTGAAAAAGTATAATTCGTAAACATAAAAAAAAGAAATTATTTTTTTTTTATTTATTTAAATAATTATTTATTATATATATGAAGATAACAAGAGTATAAGAGTCTTTCGCCACTTAAAGAAAAATGTATTTTTGAAAATGTATCTTTAGTGGTGGTAAACATGAATAATGGTAACAAAAAAAATGATAAACATAAAAATTCTCCAAGAAACAAGCATGAAACTTAGTGCGGTAAGAAACATAAACGGAAACGGAAACACTAGTTACCAAAGGAGAAAAAAATGTATATATATATTTTGTAAAATATTCTAAATATTTTTTGTATTTTAAAATATAATTTCTTTCATTTATTTTTACTTAATTTGATATTTATAATTTAAATTTTTATGTTTAATACTAAACTTATGTTCATTTGTCTTCAAAAAGAATTAATAATTGAAAAGTTATATTAATTAATATTGGTACATTACAACATGTCACAATTTACTGAAAAATAAATATTTAATACATCATGCATGGTAAACATGTTTAAATTTATATAATAAAATGATGTATAGAGTATCAGTCTTTCAACGGATGCAAATGTTGTTAACCCATTAACCAAACTTCTTCGTCTAGGCATGAAAAGTCATACTATATACTGCTATAGATATTAAGTTAAGATGTGATATTAGTTTAGTGATGGAGTTTTCTTTAATGATTTGATTTACATAAATTAATGAAAAATTGTTTAATTATAGAATTAAAATAATAGTCAAAAAATAGTTTATATCATTTTTATGGATCATCAAATATGTGATCTGATCATGAAGTCATATAAGTGACAAATGACGTAAGATATTGAAGTTCATATTTGTTAGTTTGGGACATAAATAACCATGAATGACTAATATGTGAGGTAATTAATGATTAACTTTTACACTTGAGTTTGTCATGATTTTTTCTTGTGGACTAGTTCATTTTGATTTGTGAAAAGTCAGTTGTAACTGGTGAGTATAAACATATTGGTTGGATGTTCTATGAAGTTTTTAAAGAACATAGATGGAACAAAATGGTATTTGTTCATCCTATATTACTGAAGATAAATATCTCGGTAATGGTACTGGGACTGTGGGTGTCAACATCTTAGGAAAACGATATTTCTGCTTGAAGACAACCCTAACTTCCGCCGCCTCTCTCCGACATCGGTTGGCTTCTTGCTGGTGTCGGAGATCTCCTCTCTTTCCCTTCCCTCTTTTCCTCTTGCTCCACGATGGCTCTGTTTCTCTTTTCCCGATATACTCGGGGCCCTGGTGGTTGTCTCCGTCTCTGTCTCTTCGATCTCGCCGGCGGATCTGGAAACTCGTGGCGTGTCTCGACTCTCTGGTGTCTCGGCGAGGGTTGTTAGGGTGAGAGCTTTGAGTGGTGTCGGCTTTTAAGGTTTGTGGTAGGCGCTCCGGAAGTTTTCTTCTCGTTTCCGGTTCGTCGACCTAAGGTGGTGGCACGTGGAGCGGTAGCAGCGTCTAATCCCTCAGATCTGGTGTCTTGAGCTTCATCGTGCCGATTATCTTTCAGATCTTAGATGGATTTGGAGACGGCTCTGTGTCGGTGTGCTTCTTTCTCGGGGTATCCTGAGAGCGGGCCCCGTCGCTTGTTTCTCTCTCATGTGGGACTGTTCGGTGGTTCTCTTCCGTTTCAAGGCGTGCTCGGTGCCCTGAAGCTGTCGTGTGTCAGCTCTTGTTCTCTGGTCTCAGTGTGTGTAGGTGAGGGGTCTTCAGGTGTTGGTTGCGTCTATGCATCTGACGTTTCTAGGTTTTAAGTCTGCTCCCCGTTTCGTTTGCTCGTTCCTCGTCCTCTCTGTTCTTCTCGACTCAAGGAGGCAGTAGCTCCTCTGTTTTGGGTCTCGTTACCTGCTCTCCGCCGCTGCTGGTTTCGTGTCACCGAAAGTGTGCAGCCTTCGGGAAAGAAGTTTATGTCATATGGTTCTCAGTTGATGCACGGGTTCGGTGTTGTGTTCCTCTGTTGAGTCGACAGGTTATGCTTTCCGGTGACAGCTCGTGGTCAAGTTGCTCCATCCCAGTGTCGTCTTAGTTTCCACTTGGTTCTTGGCGTCAGGAGCAATTTGCTTTCTTCTTTGCAGGTAATTATTGGTTCGGTTTGGTTGCTATCACTTTGCCCACTTTTTGCTGCAGGTACTGGAGACGGGAACTCTCTCCTTCAACGGTGATGTGGAGCCTATCCAGGAATGAACTCTGCCCTTCATTTTTGGTCTGCGCATTGGGGGGTTTCAAGTTTTAGTGTTTGGAGTTTGGCTCGGTTGATCGCCTTTAACGACTTCGCTGGAATGGCCTTGGTCTTGGCCTGTGTTCTTCTTTTGCCACCAATTCAGTCTGTGCTCTTCTCATGCCGCTGTGGCAGTGATGTAGCGTACATCCTAAACCCCTTGAGCTTTGGTTTTCTTATTTCCTTTTTAAGTTATCTACGTTTTTCTTTTTAGCTTACGTTTAGATTTTCCTTTATTCTTTTGTTTTTGGACTTATGTCCCTATATATTGTGATGTCTTGGCTTTGTGAGAGACACGACTTTTGAATTATTGATTAATATACTTAGAGCTTTGGTGTTAACAAACTCTTGAATCCTTACTACCGGGCATTCTATAAGAACTCAACGGCATTAAAAAGACTTAAATAACGGGTATTCTCAGAATTCAATGTTACCTTCGCGTTATCGGTTACTAAAGGTACTTCCGCTCCTTCAGACAGCCAAGGCTGAGGAAAGCTTTGTTTGTAAGGGTTATCAGCTGTTGCCGGCTCCTCTCTCTATCGTTGGTGACTGGTCTTCATGTGACTGTTTTCTTGTTGTTTACCAATACCAGTGATAGAAAACACTAAGAGCTTGGGTTTAGTAATTCTTTTGGGTGGGAATTGTTGTTTCAATTTGAGTTTTGTGCTTAGTTCCCTGTATTTTATTATGTTTTCTTACTTGCATGTTGTATTTCAATTCAATTTATGAAAACCCTTTCTTCAAAAAAAAAGAATATAAATATCTCAGCGGCAAACGAAAATTGATATTGAAAAACACATAGTTATGCGCAACTGAGATGATTGTCAGTCGTTCATTTAATCAATATAAATGAAAATTAGATAAACATGATATAGCATAATTAGGATGATAACATTTTTACTTTATAGTGAGATCGAGATATATAGATAAACAGATATTATGAAAGTAGATGATTCCAATACAAGTAAGACATTGCTGAAAATGTCCTCAAATGTGTTGTATCTATTCTAGTAGAAATTGTAACGTCATGTTCGATAATCGTACAATAATTTGTGGTTAATATTTTGCTAAAAACCTATTATAGTTTATGGATTAAGAATTTGTTAGTAATATTATTTGCGTTTTTTTGAGTTTTATTGTGTAAAATACACGTGTAATAGAAATTATATTGTTCGATAAACATTAAACATAAGGCGTTAACCTAGTTGTATCAATACTATTAAAACAGAAGACCCTTTTTTGAGGTGCCCTTCTGTTTTGAAAATATTTACAGCTCTGTGCCACTGCTTTATTTAAAACATATGCTTTTTAATTATATGGATATATTATCGATAAATCTTTTAATCCAGCTACAATTTAATTTAAAATTTCCATTCCCATCGGGCCAAGCTAAGTTTTACAAAAACCCATAATCGTTCTTCATTCCTTATAAAGTACATTTTTTCTTAGCTCTTGAAACTAAAATTTTGTTGCCTCTATCAACGCTCACTTTTCAACATTGAAACATATCGATGTCACATACTGGATCCTGCATTTTCAACATTTAAACTATACATTATTATACACATCAGTGTTTCAACCATTCATATCTTGCAAACAATATTGTAGGTACAATCAGTTGTATAAGATTCAACATTTCAATTATACATGTTGCACTATTCTAAAATATGAATTTCTAACATATATGAACATAATCGTGTAAATATTTTCTTGAAAGATTGCATTTTTAGATGTATAGATTATGAAATAGAGACAAGCCCTTAGACCCCAAATACTTAAAAAAATATATTAAAGCCGATAAATCATTAAAAAATTAATTATCTTAATACTCAAATTTTTGAATTTAACGAGATTACTAAGTTGCAATATACTCGGGTATTATTTTTAGTTGCAAATATACATTCAAATTAAGAACCCACAAAATAGAAACAAAATATCCGGAAACAAGAATAGTGAAATATAAACAAAAATCGCGGAGTTGTAAAACAAAATATCGAATATACTAAGCATAAATAGATCTGGCCAATCATTATAGTTGCAAATCTTCTATTCATGATTCACTATAAATCAATAAATCTAATTTTCCATAACTTAAATAAACTTGATGGTCAAGATATGGATTATGACGGTATATTCTCTAACTGTATTGAATCGGAATATGCTAAAGTCACAGCCTAAAGCTTTCTTATATAATATTTCATTTGAAACCTCTAAAGCAAACACGTTATTTTCTAAAATTTTTGATATCATGTCTTACAAACAAAAGATATCATACCTTGATCAGATTAGGCCATGGCAAAAGACGTGGTTGATCCAAGCCAAAGTGGTACACACCTGAAACCATCCAATATCGTGTTTGGTGAGAGTTTGGAAATCATATTAGCAGACAAACATGTAATCAAAATTAATCATCTAACATAGATTAGCATATAGATGTTTTGTGTTTCGTCTGTGTTTGTTTTTGTGAGATCGTGGTTAAACACCTATGTTATTTAATTTATTTTCTTGCAGGGCTGCAAAATTCAAGCTACATTTAACAAGAACTATTTGAATTCTTTGGAGAATGAATGCAAGAAGTATACCTTCGGAGTATTGGGGTCCATATTAATTTGTCTGGCATAAACTTTCAAGAAGTATGCATTCGATTCTTCGAAGTCATCACAACACTCATCGCAATAACAATATAAGTCATCGGATACAACATGCAAAACAGATCGAAAAAATTAGTTAGATCAAATTATTGTTTGTTCTTCATAAAACGTTTAAACAGAACGAGCTAGCTATGGATCAAGAGAAAGGCAAAGATGTAACCCTACGGATTTGATTAGGTGCTTTTGTCGGGGGAGATCTTCATCTTCATCTCTTAAGCAAAGACGAACCGACTGTTGAGAGTTAAATGTTTATTTTTCTTCTGTCAAATAGTAATCTGAAAAAGGAAAAAAAATTATATTTTTGGGTTCACTTAATGAACTTTGAGCCCATATGTTTTAATTAAAAAAGCATGAGGCCCGAACCTAAAACCCATCTCTAACATATAAATAAATACATTATATTTTATGAAAATGAGTTATTTATTTTAAATAATTACATAATTGTATTTCAAAGTATTTTAAAACAAAATCGAGATTTATTAAAAGTAAAACATAAAATATTTACTTATTTTTTGTTTCATTTCAGCAAAAAAAACAAAAAAAAATTGAGGTAATGAAACACGTTATACGAGCGAGCATATCAAGTGACAAACCTTTGGAGTTTTTGTGAGATTAATGCCAAATCGAAGGAGTTCACCATGATCTTTCTTTGACTGCCTCAGATCTGCTTTGATTTCATCAGGAGTACACATTAAACCCGATTTGAAACAACATGCAAAAGATAGCAAAAACCAAAAAAAAAGTTTGCAAGTAATATTTTGTGTTCACGATATGCAAAAGATAGCAAACAACCTGCTATATTCAAAATCATTATTCTAACAAGGATGAAGAAAATAAAGAAATGATTTACCCTGGAGATCGTCCATGACTCGATAACTCTCTATAATCGCCATTAGAAATAATCTGTTTTTTTTTTTGTGTTTGCAAACCGATGTCTGAAAGAAGATATTTTTTTTGGTTAATGTTTTGGTTTACATCAAAAGATAACGACTGGTCTTGGGTCGATTTTTACGTATGTGGTTTGATGTGGGCTTTGCTTAATTTTTCTTTTTCAATTAATATGCGGGCCCATTTTAGTTTTGTTTAGGTTAATGTTCGAAAAGCAATTATATAGCAAATATAAATAATCTTAATTACAAAATAAGAATATTATAAACTATTTGTCAAAGAAACATTACAATTATCTTTGAAACGAAACTACAAAAATTTCCCGGTTCATAGTCATTAAAATATTTAATAAGATTCATAGAAAAATATCATACAAAATTTAGATCACGAGTTTGCAACTAATTTTATATAGTAATATATAATAACAGTATTGATATATAAACTTTGTTAATAAAAATAAGTTTAAATCAATTATTTATCAAATACTAGATAAATTGTACAAACAGAAGTCTTGGCGTATAAATTGAAAACCGAAAACTGAACAGAAACAACATAAAAAAAAACAAAACTGAATCATATTCACAAATATTTTAACGGTTCCTATATCGCTGAAACAGAAAGACCGAAACCAATTTAAACCAAACCAAAAATCGAATGGGTACTCGAATATCTTAAATACAATTTATATACCTTAAAATATTAATTATATTTAGTTTAAAATTACCAAATTCGGGTGGGCGTTCGGGTACCCATTCGGGTTCGGTTCAGGTCTATTCGGGTGTCGGGTTTTCGGTTTCAAAAATTTCAGCCCCATTTGGGTATTTCTAAATTTCAGTTCGGATTCGGTTCGGATCTTTGCGGGTTCAGTTCGGGTTCGGATAACCCATTTAAATTATTTTATAAAATTTTAAATTCATTATATACTTTAAATTTCTTAAAATCTATAAACAAAATAATATATTGCATATAAATTTGAATAGCATATCTCAAAGTACCTAAAATTAACATATAAATTAGTTTGGTTTGAATATTTGGATTGAGAATCAATAGATATTTTAAGTATTGTTGGTGTTTTGAGTATACTTTAGCTATTTTATACATGTACTTTTGACTATTTGTATATATATATATATATATATATAAGTATTTTGGACAACTTAAAAGTATCTTATATATTTTGATGGTCTTAATATATAGTAAATCTAATAATATTTAATATATATAGGTATATAAATCAATTTCGGATATAATCGGGTTCCCGAAATACTTCGGTTCGGATCGGGTTCGGTTTCGGTTCTCTAACTACCAAAATTTTGAATTCATTCGGATATTTAAACAATTTCGGTTCGGGTTCGATACTATTTTTTCGGGGGTACGGTTCGGTTTTTCGGATCCGAGTTTTTTTGCCCAGTCCTAATACTACTTATAATCGAACAAACCAAGCAATGGATTACACTATTACTTTTTATCCAAGATATTTTTTTTTTGTTATTTCCCAATAGAACTGAATCACCCAAAACAATTATTCGAAATATTTGAATTTTTTCAAGTTATCCGATACTGTATCCAACAAAATCCAACATGTGATTTTATCCGAATTATTCAAAATTATCCAACAAATAAGAACCGAAAACCGAACTGAACTCAAATTTTATCAGATTCCTAATGTTGTTATCTTAACCAAACCAAAAATTAATATAACCAAACCGAAACAAAACCCAAATTCATAAATAATCAAACAGTTCTTTTATCTCTTGGACCGAATAACGAAGATCACAACTGAATTGGCACAAACTGAAAGTAAAAAAAATACTGAAACTGAACACAAAACCGAACACCCGTGGCTAAAAATATTAGTGAACTGGCGGGTTAGTAAATTTTTCAATAAAAGATAATCCCGCGCTTTCAAAGCGCGGGTCAAAATCTAGTTAACACTTAAGGCTTTCCCAGCCAACGAACTCAAAAAACAAATAGTTTTTTTTCTAGAGGGTTTATTAAAAATTTATAGTTTGTTTATTTTTGAGAATATATCTCACGTCCCGTCCCGTTCCGATATAGATCAGGTATAAACACCACATTTGTAATGCTATAAATCTAAATTTAGCTTGTTCATTTTTCAGCTCAAAATAATAAGTATATTTGAAACTATAAAATCTATATTAATTCAGAACTAGCATAAGATTCAAAGCTACTGAGTTGATAAATATTATTTAAAAATTATTTTATATCGGTATGAATTCTAATTGTAGTATCAGAGCCTAATTGGTATGAATTCTAATAGTACGACCGGTTTGATGTATATGTGATATGCTTACTAATAATTATGTGTTTCAGCATATCTAAATTTTACACAGTGTCTGCAAATAATTGGTATGCTTAAATCATAAAGATTGTCGGATAATAATCATATTATAATTGCTTGCTGTGAAAGTGTTTCAAATTTTAAATTTGACTCGTGGATATCCTTGCTCTGAACATAAAAAAAAATTATTCATGGGAGAATACTAATTTGGTCAACTAGGTTCATGATCATCGATCTATAATTATTCATATACATTGTTTTTCTTTATTATAATAAAGAAAGCATGTGATTATTAGATTTTTAGATTAAATAAATGGTCCAATATAATTAGCTTAATCATTAAAAGTTTGAGATGGCGAATATCCCCTATATATTATTTGAGAAGCATTGCAACATTTTTTGTAGCCACGTGTCATCACTAGAATGATTCTTAGAATCCTTAGAGAAATAGGTTGGTTCATCTAAATATATAATAAGCTTTTTATTAAACCACAATAAATACATTATTAATGTGCTTCATTATTTCCTTAAATCAGATTACGGAATTGCCTAATGTGGCTAAATTATATATGACAATTAATGATTGTGAATAATAAAGATTTGATAAAAATAAGTGTGTATTATAATTATATTTGTTTAATTTTAAGCTATTAAAATAAATTAAACAATCATAGTAACCATATAATAAAAATTAAAACAAAATTATTTATTTATTATATTTTGAATTTTTAAAAACGAGTATAAATTACTAAAATTGTTAAAAGTTTCACATTCAAATTTTGTGATCTATAATTTAAAACTTTTGTTATGACATGATACAAATAATTAAAAAATAATATAAGTTGAAAGTCTCATTTAATAATTATCAAAAATAAAAGACATATAAATATATGTATCATTTTAAATTAAATTATATGCCATATAAAAATACATAAATATCTTAATTTTGAAATTTACTTTGATATAAAAAATTTGAAAAAATATTGACAACTTAATGTTTTAAAATATTATAAATTACTTAAACCATTAATCCCACAATAAAAATTTTGTTATCACTAATTTAGACTTTTTGCTATAACATATACAAATGATAAAAAAACAATATGAGCAAAAAGCATCATCTAATAAATATTAATATTAAATATATCATATATATATTACTATCATTTAAATTTAATTATATATCATATCAAATAGAAAAAATATTTTTTTCGATTTATAAAATTTATTTATATGTTTGCACCAATTTAATTATATAAGTAGTAGATAATGACTTTTTAATTACTCAATATATATTTATTATTTCATAATAGGTTATAAACATATAATATATAAAATAATTTATATATATAATATTCATTCCGCGCAAGGCGCGGATCTTAACCTAGTTACATAAATATTTTAGCTAATCTTATAGATTTAGTGCAAGATTTATTTTGGTTAACAATATAATTTTCTAATCCAGACTGACACCATTCGTTTTGGTTTAAGCTATAAAATAATGGTTTTGTTTGGTAAAAACCGTATCTCCTATATATTATTTGAAAAGCATTGCAATATTTTTTATAGACACGTATCATCACTAAAATGATTCTTAGAATCTTTAGAAAAGTACGTTGGTCCATCTAAATATATAATAACTTTTTATTAAACTACAGTAAATACATTATTAATGTGTTTCATTATTTCTTTAAATAAGATTACGGAATTGTCTAATGTGGCTAAAGTATATATGGTAATTAGTGATTTTGAATAATAAAGATTTAATAAAAATAAGTGTGTATTATAATTATATTTGTTTAATTTTAAGCTATTAAAATAAATTAAACAATCATAGTAACCATATAATAAAAATTAATAAAATTATTTATATATTATATTTAGAATTTTTAAAAATGAGTATAAATTATTAAAAATGTTAAAAGTTTCATATTCAAATTTTGTAATCTATGATTTAAAATTTTTGTTATGACATGATACAAATAATTAAAAAATAATATAAGTTGAAAGTCTTATTTAATAAGTATCAAAAACAAAAGATATATAAATATATGTATCATTTTAAATTAAACTATATGTCATATTAAAATACAAAAACATCTTAGTTTTGAAATTTACTTTGAACATTTTTTTGATAAACAATTTGAAAAAATATTGACAACTTAATTTTTTAAAATATTATAAATTACTTAAAAAATTAATTCCACAGTGAAAATTTTGTTATCACTAATTTAGACTTTTTGCTATAACAAATACAAATGATAAAAAAATATGAGCAAAAGCATCATCTAATAAATATTAATATTAAAATATACCATATATATGTTACTATCATTTAAATTTAATTATATATCATTTCAAATAGAAAAAATATTTTTTTCGATTAATAAAATTTATTTATATGTTCGCACCAATTTAATTATATAAGTAGTAGATAATGATTTTTTAATTATTCAATATATATTTATTTTTTTATAATATGTTATTAACATATAATATATAAAATAATTTTTATATATAATGTTCATCATGCGCAAGGCGCAGGTCTTAACCTAGTATTCATTATAATGTTTCAGATTTTGAGAGCTTGGAACGTGTTCGTTTTGGTATCTTGTTCTAAAACCTAGCTAGGTATCTTGTCCGCATGTGCGGACGTAATCTTCTTATAGATATTTATTATTTTATATTTTCTTAATTCAAAAACAATTTTTAAGTTATTATTTATATTCTTAACAAGTTTGAACCAAACATAAAATAATTTATTATGACAGAAAATTTCATTAAAACATATATATACTAATTATTATGTTGAATTTTTCAACATACTCATATATTAGAAATGTTTTAGACTATATTTTTATACAAATATTTTTCTTCATTAATATTTAATTATATATTGTTTTATATCTTAATTTTTATAACAAACATAATACTTAAAGATAACAACACAATATATAAGTATTATCTTGTTTTTTAGAAATATAAAATATTTTTTCAAGATAAAAACAAAATATATGAGAATTATCTTTTTACAAATTTAATATTATTAATATAAAATACGTTTAAAATTAAATTATTATATATAAAAAAATTATTAAGGGTAACAACGACATTAACCAGTGTAACTTTTAACGTGAGAGCTCGACTCCAAAAATTTTACTACGCAAATAATAGTATAGAGTAGATTAGGCCTTGAAAAAATAAGATTAAAATTTATATAATAATTTTTACTCCAATTAAAATACATATATGATATGTATTATTCACACTATTTTATATTCAATATAAAACTTGGATTATATATAAAACTGAATTAAGATTAAGTTTTCAATTAATATCAAGTACATTGATGCATATCCAATCTTATAAACTATCAAAGTTTATTTTGTTATATGATAGACTTGCCAAAATAAGATGTATATAATTATATGAGTGAGATAGATGATGACAATTACCATATGAATGTAAGATTAATTTACTTGATTAAGCTATCAAAACGGTTTTGGACGTAAAAGTATAAATAAGACATAAGATGTCGTCTAACATCCCAAAAATTATATTTGATATAAGTGGTAAAGTGTTACTTACCTAAATAATAGAAATTATATTGTTCGATAAACATTAAACCTAAGGCGTTAACCTAGTTGTATTAACACTTAAGGTTTTCCAGCCAACGAACTTAAAAAACAAATAGTTTTTTTTCGAGAAAGGGTTTACCAAAAATTTATAGTTTGTTTATTTTTGAGATTAGATTTCACGTACCGTCCCGTTCCGATATAGATCTGGTATAAACACCACGTTTGTAATGCTATAAATCTAAATTTAGCTTGTTCATTTTTCAGCTCAAAATAAATAAGTATATTTGAAACTATAAAATCTATAATAATTCAGAACTAGCATAAGATTCAAAGCTATTGAGTTGATAAATATTATTTAAAAATTATTTTATATTGGTATGAATTCTAATTGTAGCATCAGAGCCTAATTGGTATGAATTCTAATAGTACGACCGGTTTGATGTATATGTGATATGCTTACTAATAATTATGTGTTTCAGCATATCTAAATTTTACACGGTGTCTGCAAATAATTGGTACAATTAAATTAGAAATAATTGGTTTCATTAAATTATAAAGATTGTCGGATAATAATCATATTATAATTGCTCGCTGTGAAAGTGTTTTAAATTTTAAATTTGACTCGTGGATATCCTTGCTCTGAACATAAAAAAAAACATTATTCATGGGAGAATACTAATTTGGTCAACTAGGTTCATGATCATCGATCTATAATTATTCATATACATTGTTTTTCTTTATTATAATAAAGAAAGCATGCAATTTTTAGATTTTTATATTAAATAAATGGTCCAATATAATTAGCTTAATCATTAAAAGTTTGAGATTGTGAATATTACATAAATATTTTAGCTAATCTTATAGATTTAGTGCAAGATTTATTTTGGTTAACAATATAATTTTCTAATCCAGACTAACACCATTCGTTTTGGTTTAAGCTATAAAATAATGGCTTTTTTTTTGAACCAAATGGCTTTGTTTGGTAAAAACCGTATATTCATTATAATATTTCGAGAGTTTGGAACGTGTTCGTTTTGTCTCTTGTTCTAAAACCTAACTAGGTATCGGGCGTAATTTTTTTATAGATATTTATTATTTTATATTTTCTTAATTCAAAAACAATTTTTAAGTTATTATTTATATTCTTAATAAGTTTATACCAAACATAAAATAATTTATTATCACAGAAAAATTCATTAAAATATATATATTAATTATTGTGTTGAATTTTTCAACACACTCATATATTAGAAATGTTTTACACTATATTTTTATACAAATATTTTTTTCTTCATTAATATTTAATTATATATTATTTTATATCTTAATTTTTTTAACAAACATATTACTTAAAGATAACATCACAATATATAAGTATTATCTTATTTTTTAGAAATATAAAATACTTTTTCAAGATAATAACAAAATATATGAGAATTATCTTTTTAGAAATTTAATATTATTAATATAAAATGCGTTTAAAATTAAATTATTATATACAAAAATTTATTAAGGGTAACAACGACATTAACCTGTCTAACTTTTAACATGAGACCTCGATTCCAAAAATTTACTACGCAAATAATAGTATAAAGTAGATTAGGCCAGGAAAAAATAAGATTAAAATTTATATAATAATTTTTACTCCAATTAAAATACATATATGATATGTATGTTTCGCACTATTTTATATTCAATATAAAACTTGGATTATATATAAAACTGAATTAAGATTAAGTTTTCAATTAATATCAAGTACATTGATGCATATCCAATCTTATAAACTATCAAAGTTTATTTTGTTATATGATAGACTTGCCAAAATAAGATGTCTATAATTATATGAGTGAGATAGATGATAACAGTTACCATATGAATGTAAGATTAATTTACTTGATTAAGCTATCAAAACGGTTTTGGACGTAAAAGTATAAATAAGACATAAGATGTCGTCTAACATCCCAAAAATTATATTTGATATAAGTGGTAAAGTGTTGCTTACCTAAATAATTAAAAATTCATGGGAATGAGCTCTCACTCAGATTTTAGTGAAATATGAATCATGAATATTTATATCTAATTTGATAATATGAGTTTTCTTAATTATTGGTATTTCTCTATTTCTTTCAATATATTAATATTTTTTATTCTTCTACCCAAGCAATGTCAACTCCTCGCATTTCATTTCACTGTGATATGTATTTGAAAAAGATAAACTGAAAGGACCGAACTTCCTTCAATGATATTAAAACGCAAGAATTTTTCTTGAACAAGAGGATAAAGCCAAGGAAATCGTAAGCCAACAAATCCTAACAAGAATGATCATTCACTTATGTTTAACCCATGCTTGGAAGATCTGAAAAAAAAGATTTTTTAAACATCGTCTTCAATAAGGTGTCTATAATTATATGAGTCTGATAGATGATAACAATTACTATACGAATGTAAGATTAGTTTACTTGATTAAGATATCAAAACGTTTTGGACGTAAAAGTGTAAATAATACATAAGATGTCGTCTGACATCCCAAGAATTATATTTGATATAAGTGACAAAGGGTTGCTTACCTAAATAATTAAACATTCATGGGAATGAGCTAAAGCTCACTCGGATCTTAGTGAAATATGAATCATGAATATTTATATCTAATTTGATAATATGAGTTTTCTTAATTATTGATATTTCTCTATTTTGTACAATATATTAATATTTTTATTCTTCTAACTAAGAAATGTCAACTCCTCGCAATTCATGTCACTGTGATATGTCTTTGAAAAGATGAATTTAAAGGACCGAACTTCCTTAATGATATCGAAACACAAAAAATTTTCTGAACAAGAGGATAAAGCGAAGGAATGGTAAGCCAAGATATATTACAAATCCTAACAAGACTGATCATTCACCTATGTTTAAGCCATGCTCGGAAGATCTGAAAAAAAAATAAGAGTTTTTAAATGTCGTCTTCAAATATTTATGTTATATAAATAAATGTTACTACTTCATGTTTTATTTTTTGGGTATTGGATACCGGTTGTGGTGCTTATTTTTTATATAAATATGAAGGGTCTAAGAACAAGTGTGTCTACGCGTGGAAAATTGAGCAAAAATTGCTGCATTTCATTCGTCTTTACCTTTATTCTTGGTTTATAACTTATGAATTGCTACTATGTTATATGCTATAAGCAGAAATAGTATTTCCATTCCCTATTTGGATTTGGAAGGATTTTATTTTTTGACTAAGGGTTTTATTTTTGATTAAAAGACAAGTATTGTTCTTTTGATCATAATGATGATCATAAATGGTTCCGGTCCATTAGAGAATGGACTTAATATTCTATATCTACATGTTCATATCTATAACATTAATACCAAAAAAAGTCAAGTCTTACAACATGTTCATACCTTTGATTAAGGATTTTACTTTTGATTAAAAGACAAGTAATTCTTTTGATCATAATGATGATCTTTTATGTTACCGATCCATTAGACAATGGACTTAATATTCTAGACCAACATGTTCATATCTTTAACATTAATACCAAAAAAAAATTCAAGTCTAACTAGATGAATCAAACTTCCCTTTGACATTGTTGTTTGGGCCATATAAATAAAAAGTGAATTCAAAAGTTTCATAGTGGTGGACATTTGAGCTCATTTGATTATGAATCATGTTAACAGGAAAAATGATTAAGGTTCATTTTACTGGACCCAATGAGAAAGCTAAAGACTTGTTCATACTTATACATGGATGTATGTGGACAATAAGTATAAATATATAAGATATATAATATTTTTTCATATTTATATGTTGTAAAACCCAACCGGGTTTTTGATCATATCCGTTACCGATACATAAACGACATTTTGGTTAGGTGTTTGGTTTAAATATCGGGTTTCGGTTATGGTTAAAAATACCTAGGCCTAGTTTAGAGTGCAATAACTATCGGTTTGGTTTGTTTATCCTTTTGCTACAAAATACACAAATATACTCAGAACCATAAAATATATGTTTACAAGATATAAGCCCGTTGCGTTGCAACGGGTTTTGTATAATGTTTTAATTTAATAAAAAATATAAAATAATAAATCATTTTATTATATTTATGATTGTTTTTAGATATGTTGTTTGAAATTATTTTATAACTAAAACTCGTTTTCACATATAAGTTCAAGTTAATATTTGTATCTTATAATTATGGTGCATAAAATTGTTATAAACTTTGTATATAGGATTAGAGAAAATATTATACCTAAAAGTTTAAACTGAACACAACTTGAAATAAGAAATTGAATAAAAAATAAAAATATATGAAAGTCAAATACACCAATCGAGGCAATGACAACATTATACATATTTCATGTACTAATTTAATGTTTTATTAAATAAATCTTAATATCAATTTTACATTTTTTTCTTAATTAAATAATTTATAGTATCATGTTCGTCATCAAATACTCTCTTAAAAATATTATCAAATAAAATTTTACATTTCTCTTTTGGTTAGGACTTAAAAATATGATATAAATTTCTTTTGTTTAGGATTTTTTTATAAAAAAACAAAAACAACTATCAAATATTCTTTTACAGTTTTGTAGGATATTAGAAAAGGAAATTAATATTATATAATCTTTTACAATTATATTTTTTCTAGTATCTAGAAAAATAAAATTTCTATCAGATATTTATTTCCATTTAATATTAGTTTTTTTTTTAAGTTTCCATTTTCGAAATTCATTTTTTTCAATATCATTAATATTTTTACTATTTTTCTTGTTAATTAAATAATTGTTACTATCATGTTTATCATTAATTTTTTGAACAAAAATTACTATTAAATAAAATTTAACAATTCTCTCTGGGCAGGATGTAAAAAAAAAGTTCAAATAATTTTTTTTAGAAATCTCTTTTATTTAAGATTTTAGAAAAAAAAAAGAAATTATTTCTCATAATGACAGTTTATATTGATATATTCACAATCTAATTTTTTTAGTTGACACATGTAACAATCATATCATGTAAAATATTTGAAGTTAATTTTGTTTTATATTTATTTAACACAAAATTATTAAAAAGTAAATTTAATTAATTATAAGATAAATAAGCTTACTTTTACATTTTTTTTATTTAAAATTTTGAAAGGGAAACTAATTATTTGATAATTTGTTTATTCTTTTATATTTTTATACAGCTATTTTTTTAATAGAAAAAATTCTGTTAAATTATTTATATATTTTTGTCTTATACATACAAACACATGTCACAATATTATCAAATAATGTTTTGCAATTATATTTTGATTAGGATTTAAAAAAAAGTAAAATTACTACTAAATAATATTTATCATTACTTTTTAATAAAATTCGTTTTTTTAATATCTTAGTATATATATTTTTAATTATGAGATAGATTAACACATGTCACAATCTTAAATATATAATTGACATGTGTCGCGATAATGTTAATTAGCAACTTTGAAAAACCAAGAAGATATGTAAAATATTTGAAGTTAATTTTGTTTTATATTTCTTTAACACAAAATTATTAAAAAGACATTTTAATTAATTATAAGATAAATAAGCTTACTTTTACATTTTTGTTTTATTTAGAATTTTGAAAGGGAAACTAATAATTTGATATTTTTTTCTTTTATATTTTTATACAGCTATTTTTTTAATAGAAAAAATTCTGTTAAATTATTTATATATTTTTGTCTTATACATAAAAACACATGTGACGATATTATCAAATAATGTTTTGCAATTATATTTTGATTAGGATTTAAAAAAAAAAGTAAAATTACTACTAAATAATATTTATCATTACTTTTTAATAAAATTCATTTTTGTAATATCTTAGTATATATATTTTTAATTATGAGATAGATTAACACATGTCACAATCTTAAATATATAATTGACATGTGTCGTGATAATGTTAATTAGCAATTTTGAAGAATCAAGCTTTATATAATAAGATTTCAGTATTAGCACGATATTTTAAGCAATTAAATTAATAAATAAAATTATAATTTCGTGTATGTAGGCATGACTTCCAATAGCCGTATTAGAGCCTAATTGCATAATACTTATTTTGTATATGTTTGATGTATGGGTAATTGCAAAAAATATACTACATTTATAGTATAATTTTTCATGTTTACACTAACCATTTTACTTTCACTTTTAATGATGGATAAAAGATATTTATAACCATATTGTTAACTAATTTAAACTTAAGGTTTAGAGTTGAAAGGTAGGGTAGGGTTTTGGAAATGTGAAAACTAATCTAGACTTAGGGTTTAGACTTAAAAATCAAAAATAATTCAAAAAACAATTCAAAAAAAAATTGATAAAAAGTTCAATTTTGAAAAATTATAATTCAAAATCATTAAAAAAATATTTTTTAAAATATTTATTTATTATATATATATAAAAAAGCAAAAATATAAGAGTATTTTGTAAGAGAAGATTTTGAAAATGTATCTTAAACATGAATAATGGTACAAAAAAAATGGTAAATATGAAAATTCCCCTTGATGTATATGTGATATGCATACTAATAATTGTGAGTTTCAGCATATATAAATTTGCATGATGTTTGTGGGCATATTTGATACGATTAAATTATGAATATTGTATTATAACGTATCATATTATAATTTCTCCATGCGAAAGGGTTTCAAATATTATTGTATCAGAGTTGACTCGTATATATCACTGCTTTGAACATGGATTATTAACGATCCATATGAGAATACTAATTTGGTCACTTAAGTTCATGGTCATCTAGAATTATGCATATATATTGTATTTCTTTATTAAGATAAAGAAAGCACATATAGTGACTGAATTGTGCATGTGATTTTTAGATTTTTAAATCAAACTAGGTTAAGATTCGCGCCTTGCACGGGATGAACATTATATATAAAAATTATTTTATATATTATATGTTTATAACATATTATGAAATAATAAATATATAATGAATAATTAAAAAGTCATTATCTACTACTTATACAATTAAATAGGTGCGAACATATAAATAAATTTTATAAATCGAAAAAATATTTTTTTTATTTGATATGATATATAATTAAATTTAAATGATAGTAACATATTTATGGTATATTTTAATATTAATGTATATTAGGATTAATGGTTTAAGTAATTTATAATATTTTAAAAAATTAAGTTGTCAATATTTTTTCAAAATTTTCATCAAAAAATGTTCAAAGTAAATTTCAAAATTAAGATATTTATGTATTTTATATGGCATATAGTTTAATTTAAAATGATACATTTATTTATATATCTTTTATGTTTGATACTTATTAAATGAGACTTTCAATGTATATTATGTTTTTAATTATTTGTATTATGTCATAACAAAAGTTTTAAATCATAGATCATAAAATTTGAATGTGAAACTTTTAACAGTTTTAGTAATTTATACTCGTTTTTAAAAATTCAAAATATAATATATAAATAATTTTTTTAATTTTTATTATATGGTTACTATGATTGTTTAATTTATTATAATAGCTTAAAATTAAACAGAAATAATTATAATACACACTTATTTTTATCAAATCTTTATTTTTCAAAATAATTAATTGTCATATATACCTTAGCCACATTAGGTAATTCTGTAATCTTATTTAAGGAAATAATGAAACACATTAATAATGTATTTATTGTGGTTTAATGAAAAAGTTTTATTATATATTTAGATGAACTAACTTATTTCTATAAGGATTCTAAGAATCATTCTAGTGATGACACGTAGTTACAAAAAAATATTACAATGCTTCTCAAATAATATATAAGGGATGTCTGGCTCAATGTTATGTATTTAGTTTAATAATTGGAAGTTTGAGATATCAAATATTGCATAATTAACTTAAAGATTTAGTTCGAGATTTTTCAATTCTTGTCGGCCTATCAGCAAGTTTCGACCGAGACGGGTACTAACCAGTCTCCAAGCCCATTGGTTGGGTGTTTCAACGTCGGTCTTCCGAACACAGGCTTTAGGATACGGGTTTTTTTGCTCTTTTGCCACATATATCTTTCGTCATATTGTAGTGTTTTCCGTTTATCATTTCACTGCTGAGTATACCTCTGATAACCACCTAAGCTCGTCGGGACTTTAATTTAATATAAAAGTTTGTTTTCCAAAAAAATCTATGTATTATTTGTATTATTTTATATTAGATATAAAACTTTAAATTGATCTTTATCCAATCTTATAAACAGTCAAAGTTTATTTTAGTATATAACTAGATATTGACCCTAACGACCATGCAGGTTTTCTTTATAAAATATTTTAGATTGTGTAATAAAATATATCAATAAATTAATATAATTTGGTGTTATATATATTCTAATTTTATAATAATATTTGTGTGGCGTATAATATTATTACTATAAATTTTATAAATTTTGTATTTTTGTAACAAAATTTATTTTGAAAACATTATTATGTAACAATACTGATTTACATAAATTTTGTTTTATTTTAAATTTGAAATATATGTGGAAATTAAATTAAGTTAAACCTACATAATAGAGAATTTGGTATATAGTTATTAATTAAATCAATTAAGTACAGTTGTTTAAATAATAAACCGAATTGGTTTTTAATCAGAAGGATACACAAACGTTAATAACCGTAGACTAAAGTTTTATATATACGATATTAACAAAGATCAAATGTTTCATCTTAAAGTGCAAAATAATTGTATTACATGGTAAAATCATTTGAAGGTATGACTTCTAAGTGCTCTAAATATTTTTTAAGAAAATCACATATAAAAGAAGTCATAATTTTTGTGCTAAATAGATATGATATGTTTATTTTTACATTAGAAATATAAATGAATATTTCTTTTTAAAAAAATCTTTTAAAATATTTCTTAAATTTAATTTTGAAATAAATTCAATTTGAAATTAGGGGGATTTGCCAAAAATGACTCAAAACTTGATTTTGAATACAAAAGTGTACCCCAAATTCAATCAAATGCAAAAGTAACCCAAAAGCCTAGTGAAATTACAACAACCCCCTTATGAACAAACAAAAAAATATGTATTCAATTTTACCATTATAACCCTCCGTTAGAGAAGACTTACAAAGAAGACTTCTCTATGATGACTTCTTTGTAAGTCTTCTCGTTTAGTAGATCTTAAAAAAAATTTATAATTTTTATAAAAAATATTTTGATGGGTCAAAAATTGAAATCATATAATAATAAAAATTTCTCAATGATGTAAATTTAGTTCATCTGAAATTGAATTATGTTCAACATAGATGAGTGAATGTATATTGGCTCATGAGTTGGCTTAGGGTTTGGTAACATATGTTATAGTATTGTATGTATATTTAGGGTTAGATTTTGAAATATTACCTTCATTTTTTATTCTTTTTCAAATTGACCTATATATGTTTAGTAAGTATCTAAAAACTTGATTTAAACATTTTTTAAGTTTCTTTTAAGTTTAAGAAAGTGTTTTCTTTTTGCTTAGTTAATTGATTTTAGGATCTGGAAGACTCACAGAAGACTTAAAAAGAAGTCTTCCGACACATTCCGCCTAAATTTTAGTAGAATTTCTGGTTCCCGCCTAAATTTTGTAAAAATTTAATTAGGTTTCCCGCCTATATCAAAGTCTTCCATAAGTCATCTCGGAGCTTCCAAAGAAACTCTTTATATGGATTAGATCTTAAAAATAATTAATAAATTTTATTAAAAAAATTCAAAGGGAAAAAGTCAAAATCATGTATTAATAAAAATTTCTAAAGGATGGAAATTTAGTTTTACTGAAATTGAATTATTTTTAACATAGATAACTGAATGTAGATAGAGTCATGATATTTTTTGGTTTAGGGTATGGTAACATATGTTGTAGTATTGTTAGTATTTTTAGGGTTAGATTTTGAAATGTCATTTAAAAAAAAAAATTTGACATATATTTAAGTAGTGACTATCTAATAACTTGATTTAAACACTTTCTAAATATCTGAAAAGTTTAAGAAAGTGTTTTTTTTCTTAGTTATTTTATTATAGGGTCTGGAAGACTAACAAAACACTTCCCAAGAAGTCTTCTGACATATTCCGCCTACATTTTAGTAGAATTTAGGGTTCCCGCCTAAATTTAGAAAAATTTAGGTTTTCTGCCTAAATCGAACTCTTCACGAAGTCTTCGAGAAGTCTTCACGAAGTTTTCTAGAGAAAGTCTTCTCATGTATTAGATCTTAAAAATAATTAATAAAAAAATAAAAAAATATTTTGAAAGAGAAAAAAAATAGAAATTATGTGTTAATAAACATTTCAACACAATAGAAATTTAGTAAAACTAAATTTGAATTATTTTTAACATAGATGAGTGAATGTAGAATTAGTCATGATAGCATTTAGTTTAGGGTTTGGTAACATATGTTATAGTATTGTTGGTATTTTTAGGATTAGATTTTGGAATCTTAACTTTAAAAAAACTTGTTTTGACCTCCATGTATTTAGATTTGTGTATATTAAACACTTTATAAGTTGATTATAAGTTCAATGAATTATTATTTGCTATTTAGTTAGTTATTTGATTATGTTAGGTTTGGAAGACTTCTAGAAGACTTCACAAGAAGACTTCCAAGAAATCTTCTGACTGAAGTCTTCTGACATATTCCCTCCTAAATTTAATAGAATTTAGGTTTTCTGCCTAAATTTTTGTAGAATATAGGTTTTCCGCCTAAAGGTGAAGTCTTCTAGAAATCTTCGAGAAGTCTTTTCATGCATTTGAATTTAGGATCTAGAAGACTTCTTTGAAAAGACTTCTAGAAGACTTCTGGAAGACTTTACATTTAGGCGGGAAACCTATATTCTACAAAACTACATGAGAAGACTTCACTTTTAGACTTCCCAAGAAGTCTTCTATATCGAAAATATTAACCTAATTGGGATTTTTGTCTCCATATATAAAGAAAATTTACACATTCTCTTTCTTCCTCTCAAATAGTTGCAACAAAAATGTAATGTTTCTCACTCTAAAACTCTCAAACCTCTCTCTAATCTCTTTGAACATCAACACACCAAATTTAAATCCATTTTTCATTTTTTCTTATGTCTTCTCACTAATTTATTTTTTTTTTGCACGTTTTTCATAACATGGTTTTCATATTTCACTCATTCAAAGGTAGATCTATAAATGTTGGATATTTATTATTTTGTGTTTTATATATTATATTCTAAAAACTATAGATTCAACCTATTGTGACTGTTTTGTTTATTATTTAAGCATATAATTATATTTTTGACGTTTATATTTGTTTTAAAGTCATTTGAATGTTTTTGAATTTGCAAGTTTTCTAGATCTGAGACTGACTTTGAAAGACTTCTCAGAAGACTCTCGGAAGAATTCTAGACAAGTCTTCTAATGCATTTTATGCTAGAAGACTTCCCACGAAGTCTTCGGGAAGTCTTCTACCTAAAGTGGTACAAATTTTGGATATGTATTTTTTGTGTTTTATAAATTGGATTCTAAAAAGTTATAAATTCAACTTAATGTGACAATTGTTTGTTTATTATTAAGCATAAAAAGTGTTTTTGAAGTTTTCTTTGTTTTGAAGCTATTTGAGTGCTTTTGAATATATAAAATATTCAGATCTAAATCAGACTTTGGAAGACTTCTCAGAAGACTTTTGGAAGACATCTTGGGAAGTTTTCTAATGCATTTTATGGTAGAAGACGTCCCTCGAAGTCTTCAGGAACGTCTTCAGGAAGTCTTACAATGTTTGAATATGCAGATTTTTCAGATATGAGCTAGACTTTGGAAGATTTCTCAGAGACTCTTAGAAGACTCTCAGAAACTCTTGGAAGATTCTTGGCAGACTCAGAAACCTTCGGAAGACTCTTGGCAGACCTCTTGAGAAGTATTCTAATGTATTTTGTGCTAGAAGACTTTCCACGAAGTTTTCGGGAAGTCTTCGAATGTCTTCTTTCCAAAGTGGTAGAAATGAATGATGTCAAGTGGAGTCCAAGCTTATCTATGTTGAGAAATGATATATAGTTCCATGTGTAATAGTTTTGTATGTGGTCTTTTTTATTATTTGTATGTGCACTATTTAGTTGTGAATTCTTTTGTAAAATTAAAGAAATGTTAATCAAAAAAATTTGCTAAATATGTTCATGTCTTGCCAAAAGTACTTGACATTATTGAAGTTATTAATACAACATTCCACAAATATTTTTAACCATTTTACCCACTCATAACAAAACACAACAACAACAAAAACTTAGTCAAATTTACTAAAACTAAGAGAGAAGACTTAAAAAAAAACTTAGTCAAATTACCAAAAGATCAAACTTGAATTTTAAGTGAAAGTTGAATTGTTTTAAATTTCAGGTAAGTTAAAAATTATATCTTATGATCTAAAAAGACACATTAAACTACATGACTTGAAATTCTTGAAGTTACTTAAAATTTTTGAAAGTTAACACTTATGACGAAAACTTACAAAAGACTTCTCCATTTAGCTAGAAACATTATTAAACAACAATGTTTGTAACTTCATAATTATCACCAATTAAGTTATGAATTTGACTCAGTAGTCCCAGTATTGACTAATAAACATGAATTAGCAAGAAAATTTTAAAAATTCATTTTAATTTTGGATAAATATGAAGTCTAATAAAGATTTACGTAGAAGACTTCTTTGGAGGTCATCCACGGAAGACTTTAAAAGAAGTATACTCTGTGTAGACTCCAAAACAAGTCTTCTGTTCATTTTTGCAATTGCAAATTTATGAAGGAAGACTTTACAGAAGACATCTTCGGAAGTCTTCCTTTGTAAATATTGGCTTACTTTTGAAATTAAATTTTTTTTTTGAAATTCCACGAGAAGACTCCAATCTTCTCGGATAGACATGTTACTTTTGAATTTGACCGAAGTTGGTCAGAATTTTGACTTTTTGTAAAACAATTCTAGGGAAGTCTACCTGGAGAATACTTCAAAAGAAGTCTAAATCTACATTGACTGTAACAGAAGTTAGTCAACCGTTAAGACGACGTCGTTTTGATATATATATATTTTTTAAAATATGTTCATTTTGGGACTCAAACCCGTGCCGGAATATCCTTTTAAAATGACACACTAACAACTAGACTAAAGTAATTTTTTAAAATATTATTACAAATTGAAATTTCCCATTATATAAGCTACTATTCTTCTTCATCTTATCCAATTCAAAACTTTGGTGATTGCTTTATATATTTTAGTTATTGTTTAATATGTCTAATATTTTGTACAATATATCTTAGTGAAAGAAAGGTAAAAGGCTTCTTAACATTTTTGAACAAAATATCAAAATATATAGTATTAACTTTGTAAAATTAAAAAAATTTCACTTAAGTTTAAAAATTAAAAATAATTTATATAAGAAAATTGTATAAATAAATTCAAAGTTTTAAGCATATTTAAGATCGTATAATAATAAATATTTTATTATTCATATTTTAGTAAGATATAAGTTTATCAAAGATATGATAAATAAAAAACATGTTAATGTATTTATATAAATCAGAAAAAATTGTCACCAAAATTTTAAATTGGAAAAGATGAAGAATAATAGTAGTTTATATAATTTCAAATTTGTAATACTATTTTAAAAAGTTATTTTTATCTAGTTGTTAGTGTGCCCGTTTAAAAGGGTATTACAGCACGGTTTGAGTTCTAGAATGAACCATTTTTATTTTAAAAAATAGATATATATATATATATATATCAAAACGTCGTCGTCTTATCTCGTTAACGGTAGACTAATTTCTGTTACAGTCAATGTAGATTTGTGCACGTTTTAAGAAGTTCATGTAGTTTTTCTTAAATTATAATCAAGTTGAGGTCGATTTTGGCACTGGTCATTTGTTCGGGTCCAATTTGGTACGACTGAGAATATTGGGGTCGAAATTGGTACTTTTACTCATATATCAAAACAACGTCTTTTTATCTTGTTAACGATTGACTAACTTCTGTTAGAGTCAATGTAGATTTAAGCACGTTTTGAGAAGTTTGGGTAGTTTTTTCGAATTATAATTGAGTTGAGATCGTATTTGGCACTGAACAATTGTTCGGATCGTATTTGACACGACCTAAATTGTTGGGGTCAAAATTGGCACTTTTTCCGCCTTTTCTGAGAACTAATGTGAATGTGATACATATACCATTAAGTTTTTAAGTAATAGTGTGTATTTTGAGATTCATCAGATCACGGAATAAACTCAAATAACCATAAACCAGATATGATTTTTTGTTTAGTGCGGTTGATTTGATGTAGGTTTACGTACAAATTGCAAGATAATATTGTGCAAGAGATATGCATAAAAGGAAAAAAAAAATGAGAATACATCTATTTGGTGGGGGAGGACCAATGTTTTTAAACCCGACCCGGACACTGAACCGGACAGCTTACCGGATTGTTGGGTCACTGGATCGACCGTGGGTGAACCGTGGGTTAATAAATTAATTAATTTTATTATATAATAATATATCAGCTATGCAAATAAAAATATAGAAACTAAAGTTTAATATTTTTTTATTTTTTTAAACATAAAATAATAGTTTGGATATGTATATATTTTATGTTTAAAAACATTTAGAAAATACTTAACTTTGGTTTTATTTTCATTTGACATACAAAATATCAAAAAAATAGTTTAAACTATTTAAATTTTTTTTCTAACAAGATAAGAGTTATGGCATCTAAAATAAATCAAAACATAAAATTTATAAATATTTAAATATTTAAATGTCTAATGTGAATAATAAATTAAACTATGAATACAAAACAAACCAAAAACAAAAGATCATTATCATAAATTATTGATAACGGAAATAAACTAACACCAAATAACATCAACTAATTTTGGTTCTCTCTACCATCGTTCACTTTATTTTCTTCAAGTGACATAATGAAATCTCATCAAAATAAAAAAAATCACAAATATAAAACTGAAAAAAAAGAAAACATAACTCTTTTTCTTTTTGTCAGTACCTAACTTCTTAATTGGAAATTTAGAATATCAAACAAAATTAAAAACTAAAAAAAGAAGTAAAAGTTATTTATTGGTTCGACCGATGGTTCAACCGGTACCGGATTCTGGGTTTTACCGGGTTTTTGCGGTTTTTTGCGGGTTTCTAAATATTGGATTTTTCACAAAACCCAAACCGGATTTATTTTGGGTCACCGGATTTACCGGTTCAACCGCGGGTCCGGGTCGGGTTTCAAAACACTGGGGAGGACCAAAAAAAATACATCCGCCGAAAATGAAGCCAACCATCCTTGGAAAAGAAAACAATTCGGTGCGGATTTTATCCCAACATTATTTTGTTGCAAGTATTCCTAACATTATTTTTGTTATAAATATTCCCAACATTATTTAATCTTTATATTAGAACGTTTTAAATTTTATAGTATATGAGATGAACGACATCGATCGGAATATTAGGAAAGGACTCGATCTAGTCCAAGATCGACAGCCAGATTAATATAGAAAACGTTCATCAACCAGAATATTAGGAAACGACATAATCGAGTCCTAAAACTAAAAGTAGAAACTCGAGCACTTGAAAATTTATCATTACAGCCAAATTAATTATCAAACTCAAAACTAGTTCACACCAAAATTAACCAAACTACTATTTCAAAAAAAAAAAATATGTATTTTGCATATTACTTAATATATACCCAGTTGCTATTAAGCTATAAAATTTGGTTTACATTATTTATTTTTGATTATTTTAAATAATGTTTAATGTTTCCACACCTCAAAAACGTCATTACCTACGTATATTTGATTTACTTCGCCTCTATAAATGTTATTTGGCATCTGTGCTCATTCCTACTCACATGCAAAACAAAACAAAATAATGGATAAAAGATGGAGTCTTCAAGGCATGACTGCTCTTGTAACTGGTGGAGCCAGCGGAATCGGGTTCGTTTTTCTACTCTCTAGCAATATCATTATCATATCTTTTCCCATAGCTACGTCCTCTTTTCTATGTAATGTCGATAACCTTTTGTTAAATTGTGGACTGTTCTAGGCATGCCATAGTAGAAGAGCTAGCTAGTTTTGGAGCTATAATCCATGTATGTGACATATCCGAAACACTGCTCAATAAAAGTTTAAGCATATGGGAAAAGAAAGGGTTTCAAGTGAGCAGTTCAATATGTGATGTATCCTCTCGTCCCGAAAGAGAAACACTGATGCAAACCGTCTCAAAGATGTTCGATGGCAAGCTGAGCATTCTTGTAAGTTAATCATAACTTTTTTAAATATAAGTATATTCTTGAGGGAAAAATACCTATTAAGTAGTGGCATATATAGTGATTTTTGTTACTCTTTGTTTTTGTTCAACATAGGTGAATAACGTTGGGGGAATTCGCCTTAAACCAACAACAGAATATGTGGCAGAAGATTTCTCGTTCCATATTTCAACAAACTTGGAATCTGCTTATCATCTTAGCCAGCTTTCACATCCTCTTTTAAAGGCTTCTGGATATGGAAGCATTGTTATGAATTCTTCTGTTGGAGGGGTTGTATCTATGGAATGCGGATCCCTCTATGGTTTATCGAAAGGTAGAAACTTAGAACTATGGAATATAAATCAATAACAATAGACATAGTAATCTTGTGAATTTCTGTAAGGTTAATGTTGATTTATTTTACGTTAATAAGTTGGTTTAGTGTTGTGTGTCAAAATTCAGAGCTGAAATGATAAGATAGATATATATATATATATGTTTGTGTGTGTGCATTATTTTAGATCTCGTCTTCATTGAAATAAGATTCTTAACACAGCAACAATTATTGTTAAAAAGATACAAAAGATCCTAGTGTCAAAATATAGCTCATGCTGTGTAACATATATAATAATATAAAGAGTGGTATGTCCGTTAGTTACCAGAAGTATCGTATAGTAACAAATTCATACAAGAAGACGAGCATGAAAGCTTGTGTGGATTTATTACTATATGATACTTTTAGTGGGTAAATAGTTCGTTTACCCTCTAAATGATTATATATCTTTTTATTTGTACAGGAGCTATGAATCAACTAGCAAGAAGTTTGGCGTGTGAGTGGGCAACTGATGGCATAAGAACCAACTCTGTTGCTCCTAATTTTATCCTCACTGATATGACTGCACCTGTAATCAATACCACCCTCCAGTAGTTGTTCTTATCTATTATTTTCCAGTTACACTTTGTACTTATCATTCTTATGTCCTATAATCTTGTGAATAATCAGGTTCTCGGAGACATTTGTTACAGGAAGAGTTTGTTTAGTAGAACTCCACTTGGTCGCGCTGGAGAGCCAAAAGAGGTTGCATCACTTGTGGCTTTTCTTTGTCTACCTGCAGCTTCATATATTACTGGTCAGACCATTTGTGTTGATGGAGGTCTCACTGTCAATGGTTTCTCCTATCAGCCTAAGCCTTGAGCCATACTGGGTGTGTGTCTGAAAAATTTGTCTGTGCAAATAAGAAGAAAGTGATCCTTCTGTAGGAACATTATCTCATTTTCCATTTCCACAAGTTAAGGAATCGATGATTCTTTTTACTTTGTTTCCTATATATACATATATAAACCATAAAATAATAATGAATAAAGACAGGATAACTTTGTTTTTTTAAAAGAAAGTGTTCTTATGTTTCGTGACTCGTGTTAGTGTGTTGCTACTAACCATCGATTCCTTTTAACATTTTTTTTTTGAAACATAAATTTAAATTTACTTTAATTTTCAAACTCAATTCTTTCTGTTACAGTAAAAAGAGGTAATGTACCATTCTCGTTGATTGAAAAGATAACTACACAAAAAAGTAGATAAGCAAGATAGTTCTTCATGAGAAAATGATACAGCAAATTCAAGATCAAGCTCGAATGCATCGATAATATCTTCACAATAAAACCGGACAGCTAAGATAGTCACATAAAGAAGCGACTTTGAGAGCAAACTATCACCATCGTAAAATACATAATTAGTCTCGATTGCATCTTTAGGCCCAATACAAACGACTACACAAGATGAAAATCAGTGATAAAGCAAGACTTAAAGTTCGATAATGAAACCAAAAACGATATCTCCTTTCATGGAAAGGAGGAATGGTGGTATAAGGTGCTTCTCGCTAGAGACGGTGAATATGAATCTAGACCCGATGAACCCACCGATAAATAATTTCCAAACAAGAGATATAACAATAAACAATTAGAAGAGATTCCACTAAACTCACTAGAAATTTCTGAGGAGCTAACCCAAACATTCAAGATCTTTATAATTGAAACAAGACCTTTAATGGAAAAAAAAAACGATTAGGAATCTTTTAGTAGCAAGTGTTTAGGATATTAACACAAATCACTTAACAATGTTCTTATAAGATTGTTTAAAAGATTTCTTATAAACCAAAAGATGTTCGACTGTATTCTTTCTCTTTTGATTTACCATCTACATCGCTTACAACGATTTCACAAAGACTCTTCACAATCCTACACACTTTTATCATTCAAAGGATTACTAGAAAGGTGAAAGCAAAGTCATGAAAATTTGCGTAATTGACTGAGCCTTCTAGAATAAAGCCCAATTATTAGGCCCATTAGAAGTTCTGAAGAGGCCCATTAGGTGGACTGAAAAAACACTCGTCTCGTAATAATAAGGGAAGAGTGTCACAATCAATAACTACACAAAAAGGACCAATGAAATCAATCTGACAGAACCGGTCGTCTCTTCTTGTCTCCCTCTCCTCCTCGCAAGCTCCACAACGCCGAAGGCAAAGAGCTTCACAGTTGAAATCTCCGCTCGTTTTAATCGGAGATGGCGGAGAAGCCGGCGCCGGAGCAGGAGCAGACGAGAGCGATGGAACCGGCGGTGCTCGACGATATAATCCGGCGATTGGTTGAGTTTCGGAACACGAGGCCTGGATCGGGGAAACAAGTTCACCTCAGCGAAGGTGAAATCCGACAGCTCTGTGCCGTCTCTAAAGACATCTTTCTCCAACAGCCCATTCTCCTCGAACTCGAAGCTCCCATCAAGATCTGCGGTCTGATTCTTCCCTCTCTTTACTTTTTTAATTCTTTTTAATTTTTGTTCTCTTTCTGTTCTGTTGTTATTTAGTAAGGAAATGGTTGGAAGTAGGTTTTTAATTGTTAGTGCATGTTGATGTAACAATTGGTAGTTTTTAAGTTGTAATTTCGAGCATTAATGTTGTTTTGGCCCTTTTAAATTGGTGAAAAATGATTTTTTGAGTTCAGAACTCTAAAATCAAGCGAATGGGTGGTAAAATGTGGAATTTTAACGTGAAGTTTAGTAGTTACGTTATAAGACTTGAACAGGATTAAGAGTTTTGACATGTTCTTTTTGAGGTTCGTTTTTTGTATATATGTTAACTAGTTTAAGTTACTGAGTTTTGATTGGTTCTCATGATATAGAGTTCTGTCTTTACTTTTACAGGTGATATTCATGGGCAGTACTCAGACCTATTGAGACTCTTTGAGTACGGAGGCTTCCCTCCCGACGCCAATTATCTCTTCTTAGGTGACTACGTCGACCGCGGCAAGCAAAGCCTTGAAACCATATGCCTACTCCTAGCGTACAAAATCAAGTACCCTGAGAACTTCTTCTTGCTGAGAGGGAACCATGAGTGCGCCTCCATCAACCGTATCTACGGATTCTACGACGAGTGCAAACGCAGGTTCAACGTCAGGCTCTGGAAGATATTCACGGATTGCTTTAACTGTCTTCCCGTGGCCGCCTTGATCGACGATAGGATACTGTGTATGCACGGCGGGATCTCCCCGGAGCTGACGAGCTTGGACCAGATCAGGAGCATTTCGCGTCCCTTGGATATTCCTGACTCGGGTTTGGTGTGTGATTTACTTTGGTCGGATCCTAGCGGAGACGTCAAGGGCTGGGGAGCGAACGACCGTGGCGTTTCGTATACTTTTGGAGCTGACACGGTTGCGGAGTTTTTGCAGAAGAATGATATGGACCTTATCTGTCGTGCCCACCAGGTCTTTCTTTAACTCGTGTTATCTCTTGTCTTTTAGTTACAAAACTGTGCTAGCTTGATCTGAGTGTGTTTTATTTTAGGTTGTTGAAGATGGGTATGAGTTCTTTGCGGAAAGACAGGTTGTTACTGTGTTTTCAGCTCCCAACTATTGCGGAGAGTTTGATAATGCTGGCGCAATGATGAGCATTGATGAGAGCTTAATGTGCTCGTTCCAGATTCTAAAGCCGTCTGATAAGAGATCCCCATTTCAATGACAACAATTATCCAGTCACCACCATGCTTCAAATTAACAACACTCCAAAAAGGTAAAACCGTTTTACTTGTTATAGTGAACCTCCTTCTACATATCCTTCTTCAGGTTTAGCCAGTTCACAGTATTTGGCTCTTGGTTTTCTGCAGTTTATATTTGCTTCAGGATAGTGAAACTAATGGCAAAAATGAAATATTTTTGAAGTCTAACCTACCTTTTATGGTGTTATCGCATACATTTTACTCATGTTGATTATAATTTGATATGAGGGACGAGTATTAAATGCAAATACATTAAGAGTTGCTCACACTATTCATGACTGTTGTTATGTAGCTCTCAGCTTTTGATTTTATGTTTTGGTATTTCTGCAGCTGAGGAGCTAGAGCCAGAATTTAATGGCGAAGATAGGCACATTGCGTAGCAAACACGGAGACGGTCTCGAAACAGAGTAACAACTCAGGTTTCTGCTGTGGTGTGTGCGCTTTTATATCTTCGTTCTACTAGATTCTCATTTGTACCCTCTCTTATTTTTCTTATGAAAACCCAAAAACTAGTCTTAGTTTCTTCACCATAGCTCGCAGATTCTTGTATGATAATAACAAAACCCACAAACCCATAAATTATCGCCAGCTTTTACGGGTACTATTCACCAGCTTTTTCACATATGATGTTAAATGAGAAAAAAAAAACTGTGTAACTGAGGGTTAACAATGAAAAGAGTTTGTGTGCTGGAAAGAAGACAGAGATCTAACCAATAAAAAAAATTTGTATCAGACAGAAACAACCAAACCCAAACTCCAGATTCCTCTTGTTGTATCTTTCTCGCACAAACCTTTAGTGCTGCAAGTTTTTGTTATTATATCCAAAGCAGCCCCTCTAATTTTCTTCCTTTGTATTGGCGGATAAGATCAAACCTATCGCTTCCTTGAAAGAGAAACACCATAAATCTATCAGAATAGTTTTGCTTACAGTGCTGACTACCATCATCGATTACTCTACTCATCAACTCTTTGCTTACATGGACTGGTAGATATCTCAACTCTGTTTCTTACGTAATTGACTTGCAGCACCAATCCATGGACATGTAAACATGTTTGTTTATGTTACTTCAGGATCTTTGGCACGAACAAGGGTTAGAAAAAAACTGAAGGCCTAAATCAGGTTTCAAGAGAGAGGTCTCACTCTCAAATACTCTCCCTTCTGTTTTGCCTCTTAATATTAAAATCTTAGTCATATGAACATCATTTGCACCAGCCAAAGCTGTTGGTCTCTGATAATCTAAAGACAATTTCATGTTTGAATCTTCCTTACCGTTTGTCTTAATCATTAGTTACATCTACTGGTCGTAATTGCATTTAGTCGTCTATAATATCCAATCTCATGTATTTGCCTTGCGGCACAGAGACAGCACCTCTTGCATGTATTTAAAATCCTAAAAGTATAACTCCATTCCTTGTGTATGCTCTTTGTAGTTTTTTTTCTTGATAAAATTTTTTGCAGCTCTCTTTAATATCAAAATGTTTTTTGCATGTATAACTTAAATTAATTATAATCCGTGTGAGAAACATTTGATTTTCTTCAATTTAATTACTATTACACGAAAGAGTTTCAGGAATGAGAAGAAAAAGCTACTCATCCCTATAAACTATTAACCCTTTTGCCACAAAACCGGGTTAAATTGTTTGTTGTATACCTTCACCCATTCCAAGAACAACCAAAAAGAACTGAAAAAAGGCAAGTTAACTTAAAGCTGCTGTCTTCGATGGGAGTGTCAAGTAGTAAAAGGATTAGTGTCCAGTGACGTGTCCTTTCCTTCTGAGATCAATCACAACGACACTCACGTTGTCACCACTGTGTCTCGCCAACGCCAGCTTTGTCAGCAATACTGACGCTTCCATGCACGCTTTGTCCGAGATTGTCTCCACCGCTTGTTCCGGAGTACCTCGCCGTCTCCGACCACCACTGAGACACATACGCGCCACCGAGCAGGCTGTCTCGTTTGACACAACGTCCCATAAACCGTCGCTGGCTAGAATAAGGCAGTCATCGTCCGTCCTGTCTGTAACCGTTACCTCCGGTTCACAAGTCACGTAAGGTTTCAGATAGTTGTCTCCTATGGCTCGTGACATCGCTAAGACTCCTAGAACTCTCGGACAGTCCCAGTATATGACTCGTCCTCCAGCTCCTTCGATTCGGTCCAACTCGTCTGGACGGTCAGGCTGTGTTTCATACAAACTTTTGAGTCAAATCTAGAATTCTGATTATTACCAAAACACACGAAAGTACAAAACAGAGCTTTCCAAGTGATCTATGTTGTTTGTTAAAAAAAAAAGTGATCTATGTTCAGTGTGGATCTTGAGATTTATAAATATTTTAAAATAAATCATTTTAATAACTTTTCTTATATATAATCTAGAGATCACAAAATTTATAAACGTTACTCTTTCAAATTTAGGAATCAGATAAATATATTTCATTAGGTTTAACCCATGACCGGCCATGTCTATGTTGGCTTGTATCGCTAACGAAAACAAAATGAAGAAACATGAGTTGGATATTCACTAGGGATCAGTGTTCGAATCTTCCTACTGCAGTATTAGTATTGTTTGGTTACCCTAGATACCTTCAGTCACAAGAAAGATTAGATTCCTGGCATGTCTCTAGATTAGTCTCATGTAAAGACAGAAATAGAAAGATAGTAACCTTGTGATCTGTCGATAGAGGGAATGGTTTTCCATTCCGGCAGAGAACTGCTCTGGAATCGCCGCAGTTAGCGACGACGATCTTATCCTGCGTAATGATAGACACGACGGCGGTTGATCCGACCGCATCACAATCCGGCGTCTGAAGCTCGCACTTACATTTCGCACTCACGACTGATTCACTCAACAACACAACCTCTTTATCCATGCGAGTGAAGCTACGCTCCATCGTCTTTCTCCACTCGTCCTCCTCCTCTTCCCTATCAGAGTTTAGCTCCTCTTGCACCAGCTTGTGAAGTCTCTCCCTACACCTCGCTGCAACCTGAATAACGAAAACGGCGTCGTATAAGCTACAGCTGATTTTTACTTTTTTGTGAGTTACATACAAGTTTGGAGATAGACAACGACGTACGTGGGAACAACCGTGACCGTCGTAGACACCGAAGTAGTGTTGAGGATACTCCGAATGAGAAGAAAACGAAGGATGAATCGCCACCGCATCTTCCATCTCTCTTCTTCTACCGCACACCGAAGAAACGCCGTATCTCGGACTTGCCTCCGTCACCGGAGACTCACCGGAGACGTTCTCATTTCTCACCGTTAAAGCCTCCAGTTTATTACGCTTAAAGTTTTTCTTCTCCCATTCTTCTTGCATCGCCACCGTCTTATCCATCGGAAACCTCTGCCTCCTCCCTGAATGTAACGGTCTTGATTCATACGCCGACGCATCGGTCACAACTTCGTAACATATATCTGCCATATGTTCGATCTCTTTTTTTTTTTAAATAAAGAAGAACAAGAAACTGTTTCTCCGATGAACAAATAAAAAGTTGAATGTTGTTTAGGTTACTTGCACGTGAAGAAAGACTAGGAAACGAATCAATTGAACACAATAATATTGTTACTACTACACGTTGCTCCACTCTACCTCATTTATACACAGCTCTGCCTCTTCATAAACTACTTTCAGTTTTGGTTTACTTTTTAAGAACGTGACGTACTTAATGTTTTAATCTGGACCGTCGATGCATAGAGTACGGTTATTTAAAAATAAGCCACGTAAGCGTCACGAACTAGTGCGAGACTCGTGGTCCAATGAAAATAGGACAGGAAGATTTAGAGCAAGTTCCTTTCGCGCCACGACTGGTGCTGGTTCTTCGCTTCAAGAATAGCTTTTCCCCCAAATACATCTTTTGTATACTGTATTTTAATACCTAAAATGAATTTCACTACGTTAAACTTCGTATTTGATTACCATTCAAGTTTAAATTTCTATATAAATTATGTTTACCAATCAATACCTAACAGTGCCGATGATGTTTGTGTTTTCTCGTAGGCAGTAGACACGTAAACAAAGAAAACCTTAATATATATAAAGATAACCTTGTATCAATTATTATTGTCTTCATAGACCAGTGAATCATTGGAAATTTAATATTTCGGACAGTTAATCAACTTTGTTGTGATGGCACTATGAGCAATTTTAAAATATCGAAAAATTTAATTTGAAAATGTGTTTTTGGTCCACACGTCGTCGAGATGAAGTTGGCTTGAGAGAGAAAATGTTAAAGCTTTATACAGTTTGAATTCTCATTGTTCTCCTCTAGAGCTAATGAATTTATCATTTACATTTTTAATGGATATGAATGATTCAGTGACAACTCAATACAGCTAATACACCCACACAAAAAACATGTGTTCTTGGGTTCACAGGTTCACCGACCAATAGGAATTAAAAAATTTATATTTAGTTTCTTTAAAAAAAATTATCAATTTATATTATGATTTTAAAATGAAAATAAATAAAAAATAATACTAGCTACAAAAAAAATAAAATATTTTTAACGCGTCAGCAAAACATTAAACCCTAAACCCAAAAATTTTAAATCCTAAATCTTTAGGTAAAACTTAAAACTTTGAGTAACCAAAGACCTTTAGATAAATACTAAACCCTAAATCAATAACACTAAATTTTAAAAACACTAAACCCAAGGATTTAGGGATTAGGATTACGGGTTTTTAAGATTTAGTGTTTTTGATTTAGAGTTTAGGATTTATCCAAGGGTTTATGGTTTACCCAAGGGTTTAGGATTTAAGATTTATCGTTTAGGATTTAGTGTTTTGCTGACAGCGTTAGTAATATTTTTTTATTTTTTGCGACTAGTACTATTTTTATTTATTTTTACTTTTTTAATTTCAAAACCATGATATAAATTGATATTATTTTGTTTCCTTTTTTAAAAGATACTGAATATGAAATAAGTAATTCATATTGGTTGGTGAATAACTCTACAAAAAAATACTTATTCTTGTGTTCACCTCGTAAGGTGAACCTCTAGGTTCATCAACCAATATGATTGAATTATTTCATATCGAATATCTTTAAAAAAAATAAAATATTGTCAAAATATATTATTTTTAAAGTAAAAATAAAAATAAAAATAGTAGTAATTATTAAAAAAAATTAAAATATATTTTTAACATCGTCAACAAAACACTAAATCCTAAAACCAAAATTCTAATCCCTAAATCCTAAACTCTTGGGTAAACCCTAAACCCTTCAATAAATCTTAAACTCTAAATTAAAAATACTAAACACTAAAAGACTCAAGGGTTTAGGATTTAGGGTTTAAGGTTTAGTGTTTTTATTTAGAGCTTGATTGTTTTCAGTTTCTGAAATGGTTTCAGGCTTTTGTTTTTGAAAAACCACTTTTTTTGGCAATCAAGATTTGGGAAAAAAATGATTTCTTAAAATCTAGGGAAACTAGTTTCTTAAAGTTATCAAATATTTCTACACAAAAACCAAAAGCTGTGTTTTCTTAGATTATGGCCAACTTTAATTTTTTTAAAAATGATTTTCTTTTAAAATATTTTATTTTAAAATTTTCCTTTTATATTTATTCCATGTTTATCTCCTATTTCAACTCCCACACATTTGTTTCACCATCATGTTATCAATGAAACTATGCAATAAAGCACTAAAATGAAAGCAATTAAAACTAAAGTTATAAATAACTCAGAATGACAAATGGGGGATGATTATATTCATGTAGTTTCGAGTTCCACAAAAATATTCGTTAAAAAAATTAAGTTATTGGAGTTTTATTTAGCTAAATTAGATTTATAATTATTTAATTAATATTTCATACTATAAAATTAATTATAACTGTTAATTATTATTATTATACATGTATTAGATAGTCATTCTAAAAAAATAGATAGTCATTTTATTTTTACCATATTTTAAAATTTTAAATATTTTTTTTTAATTTTGTTTTACTAGCTATTAATTGTGTATTGTTCTGAAGATATAGAATTAAAGTTATTTTAAATATAGCTATTACTTTTTATTCTATAATATATTTTTAAAAAATTTAATATAAGTTAATTTATTTTAGTGATAATAAAAAACAATTAATGGTGTCTTGAAGAAAGATTTTCTATTTATACATATTTTAATTCAAAAAACAAAAACCAAAATCTAATGTCACCAATCAAGCTTTTTGAAAAATACTAAAATCTACAGAAAAATCAAAAACTAAAAACTAAAACCAAAGTCTAAAAACTAAAAACCAAAAACTATAATCTAAAAACTATGCAAACAATCATCACCTAGAGTTTAAGATTTATCCAAGGGTTTAGGATTTACCTACAAGTTTAGGGTTCAGGGTTTAGTGTGACGTTAAATTTTTTTTTTTAAATATGTTTTTGTAACTACATTTATTTTTATTTTTTTATTTTAAAAACATAATATAACTTACAATATTTTGTTTTATTTTCTAAAACATATCGAATATAAAATAATGAAATCCTATTGGTTGGTGAACTTTTAGGTTCACCGCGTAATACTCCAAAAGAAAGAACAATAAATAGTTATAAAATATTTTTATCACCAAATTACATAGTTTAGTTAAGAGAACAAATATGTAAAGAATATTTTGTTTACATGCCTTAGATTTCGAGTTTTAAACAAAGAAGCAAGTTGACAGAAAGAAAAAAAAAAACAAGGAAGCATGTATAAATGTGTTTAAGGCAAAGCGAAGCCCCGCAGGAAGGATATTTTCGAGTCTTTAGAATTTAGTGGCACCTCCGTCGACGCAATTGTGTTGACCTGTTATATATGAAGCCGCATGAAAAGAAATGCCACAAGCGATGAGACTTCGTTTGCTTCCCCAACACGTCTCATCGGTGTTTTACTCTCCACTTTTTATTTACTATCCTAGTATCGCAGAGATTTTTCATGTAAAGTAATCAAAATTCACTTAGTATCCTAGTATCGGAGAGATTTTTCATGTAAAGTAATCAAAATTCACTTAGTACGAAAAACAACCAAAACCTTCTTATAAAACATAGTAAAAATAATATCTTACATTGCGATACAATGGACATCCTAAGTTAACCCTTATCATATGTTGCCACTTTTCCACTCAAAAGCTATATATAAGTTTCTAGCCAGCTGATTCATAGCTCCTGGAGAGTATCCAAAGATTATGTTTTCTTTTGATTACCCTAACATTTCTGAATATCGTTAGGGGTTTTCATAGGTTTTAATTAATGGAGAGTTTTTTTGGATTAGGGTTAATTAAGTATATCGTTTTTTACTATCATAACATCTCAAAAATGAGACACATTTTTTACATCAGAAACACACAAAACAGATTATAATTCAATGTGTAAACATGTTTTTATACCCAACGTATTCACAAAAGTGTATCATTCAAATCAAGCTTTATATGTAGTTATTTAGAGTCTGGGATGGAGATCATTAATCATATACTACTAGGTTTGAAAGTCCAGTAAAGAAGCTTCTCTACAAATTTTTGTCAAGTATGCCTCTCTGTATTAAAGCAAGAAAACTGAAAGAACCAGAACTCCGGGTGATCATCCAAAGGTTTGACACAAGAAGACCACTAGTGATGCATGCATACGGTCGGTTTGAGTTTTTGGAGACCAAAAAATACTTTAGAATAAAGCTTAATAACAATAATTTTATAACAAATTGGGGGCATATATATATGTCAATGACCGGATGCAAAATTCATTTGATTTTCTAGCACGACAAAGTACTGGAGTTCTACCGAAAGACGAACCCGATTCCGCTGGTTCAACCGGTCACAAGACAAGTCATACCTAGGCCTGGCTCATTATTTTCATGGGCCCTATATATGTAAGTTACGTCAAAGAACAACTAAAATAGTTATGCAAAAAGGTCCTAATTTTGTTGGTAAATGCTCCAAAATCTAACCAACAAATTGTAAAAAATATTGGACCCACTGCACCTCTTGCACATGCGAAGAGCCAGGCCTAGTCATACCTTGAAAACTCCATCTTTTAACCATTTTTTGTTTGCATGTGATTAGTAATTACCAGAAATGCCATAGATTATAGATATACAATGAATGATTAAGTTGGTATTTGTGGTTGTAATTAAAAGAGTAGATGATTTAAACATGTAAACAAATGGTAGTTCAGATAATTTTAAACAAAAGAAGACGGAAAAAATAACAAGCATCAATACATCTTAAATAAGATTGGAAGTAGCTTTAAGATGTATTAACTTTGGAAGTAGCTTTCAAGTCTCAACAATGAAAGTAAGAACTCATTTATTATGACAAACTGACAAAACGGGACAATGAGATTTTTTTAGAGAGAGAACTTTGAGAACTGAAGACAAAGAGATAAAACGCGACAAGGTCATTTTTAAGCATGTGGTTGATAGGAGAAACCGTTAACCGTAAGGCCTCCATCAACACAAATAGTTTGACCTGTGATATAGGAAGCTGCAGGTAGACACAAGAATGCCACTAGTGATGCAACTTCATTCAGCTCACCAGCGCGCCCAAGTGGAGTTCTTCGGCATAATTCTTCATTGAACTTGACGTCATCAAGATACTTTTAAAACACACAATTAAGAGATGATTAGAAGATTTGAGGTTGTTACATTCGTACACACACATAATATGTAAAAAACTGTTTTATTTACTGACAGATTGAGACAGAGGAGTCTTGATAACATTAGGTGCAACAGCATTGGCTCTTATGCCGTCTTTTGCCCATTCACATGCCAGATTTCTTGCTAGCTGATTCAGAGCTCCTATAATAAACTTTGTCTTACGATTTGTGGAATCAACAAAATAAAAGTTAAACTAGCGATAATTAGCTAGTATTGCCTCTATAATTGTATTTTGGTTACCTTTTGTTAAGTTATAAATGGATCCAGCGGTAAATGATAAAATGCCTGTAATAGAGGACATGAAGATGATACTTCCATAGCCTGAAGCCTTTAGTAGAGGATGTGAAAGCTGACAAAAATTGAAAGCAGGTTCCAAGTTTGTTGAGATGTGGAAATCAAAATCCTCTTTCGCATATTCTAACGTTCGCTTTCCACGAAGTACTCCCACATTGTTCACCTAAGTTGAACAGAATGAGAATATTTTTCAGTTTTCGTTAAACGGATATGCTTTGTTGTTTCAAGATTAAGATCATTTACTTACAAGAATGTTGAGCTTGCCATCGAACAGCGAGGAGACAGATTGTATTAATGATTCTCTCTCGGAAAGAGAGGTAACATCACAGACTGAGCCACTCACGTGAAACCCTTTATTTTCCCATTCGCTTAAGCTTTGATTAAGAATAACTTCAGATATGTCGCAAACATGGATTTTAGCTCCAAATCTAGCTAACTCCTCTACTATGGCATACCTAAACATTCAACAAGCATAGACTACTTAAAATCTTGACCATTCAAGATGATACAGAGAAGAAAGACGAACCCGATTCCGCTGGCTCCACCGTTTACAAGGGCAGTCATACCTTGAAGACTCCATCGCTTATCCATGTTTTTGAGTGTGACTAGCAATGGCCAGACATGGCATGTGTTATAGCGTGGATCAGATAAGTTTGAATGAATGAGTACGTTTGGATGTGTGGTGGAAATGTTATCTGAGAGAGCATGGCAATAATGTCTGTGCACGTTGTCCCATCACCCATGCAAAAACATACTGATAATGGTCAAAATTGTCGACTAAAACAAATTTAGGACAATTCCTCGAATAGCTATTTAAATTTTTGTCACAAAAATAATATTTAAAAAAGAAAATAACCAAAATAGTTTATTTTTATTTTGAAATTTTTATTTTTAATTTTTATTTTTTAAAATTTAAAATCTTATCCTCAGAACCACACCCTTTAACTCTAAACCCTAAATTTAAATTAGTTAGCCTTAAAATAAAAACACATTTTTATTTTTTAATAAAATTTATTTTAGTCATTTTCTTCATTGAAACTATTTATAACGACTATTCTAAAGAATTTCTCAACAAATTTTCTCATTTGTTGTTTTCGCCTTGACGGAAAACGAAACCAGAAGTTAGAACAAAGTTTGCTTCATTGCACATTTTATAACTATGTGAGTTAGATGAAATCAAAACAATTTTGATATTGAAATTTTATTCACTTGAAACCAAACAGCATATAATAATAATTGTCTATCAAGTCAGCTCAATTTTCTCTACCTCTCTTTCGTGCACTAGTTTGCATAATAATTGGCTTGAATCAATTTCGGTTGCAGCAACTGTTCCTTGCATATGAGGAGGATTCTAGTGTCAAACTACTGGAGTTCTTCACTTTGGCTTTATTAACGATCGAAAGCAAAATTTTAAAACAAAATATAGGCTTTAATTGGTGACATGTAATATTAGATCTGAGTTATGATAAAAGTTATGGTTTGATGTAGTTTGCAGTAAAAACTTTGTGGTAAAAACCAAAACACAAATCGACTTAAGGGTAATCATAGACTAAAGCAAATAAACTGCTGACCCTAATAGAGAACCCAACATCAAAAGAAAAAAAGAGAGAAAAAGGCTAAAGGAAGGAATTTTGAGACTGGTTAGTGAAAGTTACAAATGCTCTCTAATTTCAAAATGGTCTTTGAGCATTTCTCTTAATCGTGTTTATATGCTTATTATTGATTATTTGGAGACTAATTTATCATTTTAAGGCTCTCCATTCTTTAACTTAGAAGCAATTACAAACTACTTGGATATCAATAATGATGGGGAACTACATGAGTTTCTTCATTTTGGGTTTTATTAATGATTAAAAGAAAAGTTAAAAACAAAACATAAAGTAAAGCACGAATACACTGCCAACCCAAATACAGAACCCAACACCAGAAGAAAATAGGCTTGTACGCTGCATCACCACCACGCAACTCTCAGCTCAAGCATGTGGTTGATAGGAGAAGCCATTGACCGTGAGACCTCCATCAACACAAATGCTCTGACCAGTAATATATGAAGCCGCAGGTAGACACAAGAATGCCACAAGTGATGCAACCTCTTCTGGTTCTCCAGGGCGACCAAGTGGAGTTCTAGTGGACAAACTCTTGTTAAAACCAGCGTCATCAAGAAACTGATTATTCACAAGATTTAGAAACAAGAATGAGAAAAGTGCGTGACGTTAATTGGAAGGAGAAAAATAAAGTTGGAATGTGTCATTCATTACAGGTTGAGCCAGAGCAGTGTAGATAAAATTGGGAGCAACAGCGTTGGCTCTTATTCCATCTTTGGCCCATTCACAAGCCAGATTTCTTGCTAGTTGATTCAAAGCTCCTGCACAAAACAAGAATGATAGAAATTAACCTTTTCTTTTTACCAAAAAAATTTGAAATTCTCCTATATTGCGTCTAGTAATACTATATGTACCTTTGGTTAAACCATACATGGATCCACAATCAATTGAAACAACCCCTGCAACTGAAGAAATGAAGACAATGCTTCCAGATCCTGAAGCTTTTAGAAAAGGATGTGAAAGCTGGCTAAGATGATAAGCAGACTCCAAGTTTGTTGAGATATGAAAGGAGAAATCATCTTCCAGATATTCAGTTGTTGGTTTTACACGAGCTGAGCCAACGTTGTTCACCTATGTAGAACGAAAACAAAAAGAAGAGTAACAAAAATCCTATTGTACAAAATTTAATTTTCCGAAAAGAATATCCTTCGTTACTTGAAACTTAAATTTGTCTTACAAGAATGTTGAGCTTGCCGTTGAACATAGTTGAGACGGTTTGCATGAGTTTTTCTCTCTCGGAACGACATGATACATCACAGACCGAACCACTCACTTGAAACCCTTTCTTCTTCCATTCACATAAACTCTGATTGAGCAGAGTTTCGGATAGATCACATGCATGAACTTTACACCCAAAGCCGGCTAGTTCCTCTACTATGGCATGCCTAAAATATTAACGACAAAAAAAGAGAGATATATTAAATAAAAGCAGAAAACTAGCTAAATTTTGATATAAGCTAGAGAGTAGAAAGACTAACCCGATTCCGCTGGCTCCACCCGTTACAAGAGCCGTCATACCTTTGAGACTCCATCTTTTATCCATTTTTTTTTTTGTTTATGACTGGCAGAGACAAGAGATACCACATAAATATAGTTATATAACATATTATCTAGTCAAAGTAAATCAAATAATACAAGATGCGTTTCCTAATTAGCAATAGGGCCTATTGTTGACCACGGAACACACAGAACAGAACATGTGAAGCAGCTTTTTTAGACCACATGTTAATAGGATTGAAAATTCAGTAAGGAAGTTGCTCTACAAAAAGTCAGTGAAATTTTGTGTAGCATGCCCTCTCTATTCCGAAGCAAAGAAACTGATGTACAAATTATATATTTTTTTTTAACTAATATCAAACTAGAACTCTTTAACGAAAACTATTTGAAGAATTTATATTCTGAATATCACTTTTCTTCAAAAAACAATTATGAAAAAACAATTATCAAAAAACAATAATCTTCTCTTTGAAAATAAAATATCACTTTCAGAATTTTTTTGGAGGGTTTCTTCTTCTAAATGAAAGACAAAGCAAATCCAAACAATGTTCATTTTGAATATTTATACCAAAACGGATTTGATCAACATATTAAATATATTCTCTGACGTATGCATTTTTTATCCAAAAAAACTTCTTTATGACCAAAAACTTTATGATCTTATGAAATGTTACATGAATATACTTTGTGCTTACATATATGTGATTCTTATGTAGAAATAATGCACTACTATTCTGACACGCCCTTAAAAAAGGCGGATATTTTTTTTTGATTTACATTTTTTAGAAATTTAATTTTTATATTTGTGTTTTTAGTTATATTTGTGTTTTTTGTATAATATTCTCTTAAATGATTAATAATAGGTTTTAATAATTGTATTAAAATAGTTGGACTACTCTATATCAATAGGTCATGTTCATGTTTTAAATGAGTATAATATATATTAGATTTTGACTCGCGCTTCAAAAACACGGGTTTTTCTAGAATATAAACAAAATTTGATATGAATTAGTATTTGAAAATTGTTATACAGTATTATGTTACAAAATCATATTATATCGAAAAAGCGAATATGTCTAAAACTATAATTTATGAATTACTTAATTTAAAATTTTTTATGTACACTCTTACATAACTATTTAGGCATGACATATCCGGACCTGAGAAACCAAACCGAAATCGACATAAACATAATGTTTGGTTTGGATTCGGGTCCAAAAAAAAAATACATATTGGGTATTTTTGGACCCGCGGGTCTTGTTTCGAGTTGGGTCTTGTTTTGAGTCTTGTTCCTACCAGAATCCCAATCGGGTACCTAAAATATTTTGCGTATATTAGTATATTTGGGTATTTCAATTTTCAGTATTACTATTTTTTTTTTCCAATTTTGGGTTCAGATTTTGATTAAAATGTCAAAGTTTTAAAAATATATGTTGGGCATTCGAATAAAATTTTTGGTGTTTTTTGGTTCTTTTATCAGATTTCGGGCAAACTTTGTGTTTTTCTGGTATTCAAATATTTTCAGGTATTTGTTTGAGTTTTCAGGTACTTTAAGTTTTTTGGGGTCTTAAATACCCAAACCCATTACATATTTAAAAATTACATGTATCTGAATTATGGGACCTGAATTGTCATGGTCATGAAGTGAACCTATTTGAACATGAACCAAGAAAAATTTCAAATACCTAGTTAGATCCAAATGTCTAGGACTCGAAAGACTCGGAATCGAAAAGAAACAATATGTACCCAACTCCAAGATCCGAATGCACATGCCTACTCTATTATTTTGGGTGTATTTTATAAGAGTTGTATTTATTGAGGTTACGAGACTTAAGATTTACTTGATTTTGACTAATTTAATAGTATAAATTTATATGATTTTTAATAGTTTTTAAGTTTATCTTAAATAACATATTTTTATTATTAATACTCTTTATAAAAATAATTTAACGTAGTATATATAATTTTTAACAAATGGTTTGCTAAAGTGTTTTTATCAAATTTTATTTTGTCAATATTTGGAATTATATAATATAAAATGAATTTAATGTAATTATGAAAGTAACTGTTGAATTATTCCCTGTTTTATAGGAATCACAATCGATACTACTTATGTCAAAATATGACATACTCAAAAAATATTAAATCTAGGAAATATTAATGAATAACTAAATGTTGTTAATATATATTAACCATTAGTTAAAAATATTAAATCACTATCTAAATCATTTCGGATGGTTATAATGGATTCTATATGTAAACCAATTTATAATTTGATTAGACCACTTATGAATTTACGACGATGTAGTATGTGAGATGGCGTGGATATACATATGTAGTATTGATGATTAATTGAATAATATAAACACAGTATAATTAATTCGATTGATAACGGAATCAGTTTGTTAGATATGAAAATATTCTAGGAGTGAATATTAAGAAATATCATATTGATATATTTTTGATTGGTTAAGGTAAATATTAATTATTAAGTTTCTAGTGAATAGGTCCAACAACCTTGTTTAAGTAGATTTTTTCAGATTCATTCTCCTTGAATATAGATAGCTCAGCTCTTACCTTAATCAACGCTCAACTCTGACACAAATAACTTAACCCAGTATTCTATCAATTTCCACTTACATAGTAGACAATAACAATTGATTACACCATCGGTCTTCAACAGATAGGAGGACCTCTTGCAAGGATAAAATTGTCTCATGAAGTATACATTGCATTGCCTAAATCTCATGCATAATCCGAGTTCATGTTACTATAACTAAGCCACACTGTTGGCCTCTAAACATAAGCCTATACTTTGTACCCTTCAAAGTAAATTTATTACGTGACTAACCGCTTATACTGAATCTGACATGTGTAGACTCTTAACATATACAAATAACCAACTACATTAGCATAAACGAATTATGTCACATCTATGATATATTATAAATCTTTTGGACATTGCGTTGTTGAAAGCATGATGTGCTCACCAAAAATGTGCAAACTGGGTTTGCTATTAAAATTGTCAAACCTTTCTAAGATCTTCTGTATATAACTTGATACTCAAGATCTTCAACCAAAACTTGTCACTTGTCTTTTCCAATAACTTTACGCACAAGAGTACTAGTGTCGAACATGCAATAAGCTTAAATCTGAGTCGGCGGAAGAACGCCGAATTCAACAAATATTGTAAAAAAAAAACAATTTGATATTACAGATCAAATAGCACAATATTTTTATAGAATATTTAGTTTCCGGGATGGAGATTGATAGGATTGAGTTTATATAAGATGTTGCTGAACACAATGACAAAGTAGAAAGTGCCTAGCTGATCGCAGACACTGAAAGCATCACAAGGTTTTAAAGATTTGATACGAGTTTTGAAGTGCACATGTATGAGTGTTACCAATGTTATGCTCAGTTAAACATGTTGATCGAGTTTCTCTCTCAGTTTTCTTGTTTTCTTCGAGTTTGATTCGCTTTTTCTTTGTTAGAACAAAGCAGAGTATAGAGGAGAAACTTTATGATGCATGAGAGTCTCTCTTGAGAGATATTGCTTTGCTTCAAGTTGTTGGTGCTCGCTAAGGTTCTCCTGTGTGATTGAATCTTCTATTCATACAAATGGCAATGGTAGTCGTTCATATTTTTGCGCATGCATTCGTCGCGTGAGAAATTTTATTATAGATAATACTGTAAGAGTTTAAAGAAAAAAGAAAAACGAAACAAGGCTATTTCTTAAGCATGCGGTTGATAGGAGAAACCGTTAACCGTGAGGCCTCCATCAACACAAATGGTTTGACCTGTGATGTAGGAAGCTGCAGGTAGACACAAGAAGACGGCTAGTGATGCAACTTCGTTTGGCCCACCAGCGCGACCAAGTGGAGTTCTACCAAACAATCCCTTCTTGAATCTGACGTCATCTAGATACTTTAAGAGCCAAAATATGAGAGATGATTAGAGGAAATGAGGTTGTTTAATAATTTTTTTTAAAAGGTGTAAAAGTTGTCTTGTTCATTACAGGTTGAGACAGAGGGGGTCTTGATAACATTAGGAGCAACAGCGTTGGCCCTTATGCCATCTTTTGCCCATTCACATGCCAAATTTTTTGCTAGCTGGTTCAGAGCTCCTGTAAAAGACTTTTATGTGGAATCAACAAAAAAAAACACAAACACTCCTTGTTGACTACTGAATCTTGCCTCTAATAGTACTTTGGTTACCTTTCGCTAGACTACAAATAGATCCAGATTCAATTGATACAACCCCGGCGACAGAGGAAATGAAGATAATACTTCCATAACCTGAAGCCTTTAGGAGAGGATGTGAAAGTTGGCAAAAATGGAAAGCATGTTCCAAGTTTGTTGCGATATGGAAATCAAAATCGCCTGCATCATATTCTGTCATTGGCTTTGAACGAACTCCACCCACATTGTTCACCTATGATAAACATAAACCAAGTTTTCTTTGAATGTAAATGCTTAGTTGTTTCTATATCAAAGGTCATTTACTTACAAAAATATTGAGCTTGCCATTGAATAGGGTGGAGACCTTTTGCATCAAAGTTTCTCTCTCGGGTCGAGAAGTTACATCACAGACTGAACCACTCACTTGAAACCCTTTCTTTTCCCATTCGCTTAAACTTTTATTGAGCAAAGTCTCGGATATGTCACATACATAGATTTTAGCTCCAAAACCACCCAACTCCTCTACTATGGCATACCTAAACATTCAACACACATAATATAACTTAAAATCTTGACCATTCAAGACGATATAGACAGTAGAAAGACAAACCCGATTCCTCTGCCTCCACCGGTTACTAGAGCAGTCATACCTTGAAGACTCCATTTTTTTTTTCCATTTTATGTGTGCTATGCATGTGATTTGCAATGACTGGAAATTCGACATTATATATACAGTGAATGTGGATCAATAAGCGTGAATATTTACTTATCAAAAAAAAGAAAAGGAAAAAATAGGTCTGCACTAATGGGGTGAGTTTGTATGTGTGGTAGAAGTGTAATTTAGTTATATGCTTTAAGAACTTTATCACCAACAATGGTGGGATTTTAGCCGATTTAACAGCTGAGATTAACTCCCTATATCATTCCATCCTTTTCTACATTCTCTAGGATTTTTATAAACGTATAGAATACGTTTAGATAATTTACATACGACAAAAGACTTAGAAAATTGCTTTCCAAGTTTTTTAAAGTTATCTCTTGACTTTAAATTTTACTTACAAGAACGTCGAGCTTGCCATCAAATAAAGAAAACTAGGTGTTTTTGCCCGCGATGCGGGCTTAAACATTTTCATAAATTTTTGAAAAGTTCTCTGTACACTATATTCATTATTAAAATAACTCAATATTATATTTTAATTATATAATTAAAATTTTTATTGGATTAATATTTAATTATATAATTTATATTTTTAAGTTTTAATAAAATACTTTTACAGATAACAATACAATATATACAGAAATTATCTTCTTTTTAATTATATTTTCAGATTTTGGATAATTCTTATTATTCTTAATATTAATCAATTATCTAATCAAATTAATTAAAATTTCGTTTTTATTTTTTGAATAATTTATATAATTATTCATTAAGGGTATAAACGATATTAACCATTCTAACTTTCTTTTAACGTGAGAGCTCGATTCTAAAAATTTACTTCGCAAATAATAGTACAGATTTCTTCTGAGTGTTTCTCTCTCAGAACGTGAAGTTATTAAAATCTGAGCTCAAATTATTCCCAATGAAAACTCATGTCTATATGCAACTTCCATCTTTCTCAACCACTTTTGTGTATAATGCGGATAAGACACAATGAAGTCAGAATCCAGAAATCATGACACAGAGAACAAACCAATGAAAGCTCACGGAATCAGGTTATAGCATGCAAACGTTTCTCAGCAGCTTTCCACCACATAGAAAGTTATCAGATGGTAATCATTTACATTAACAGTTATTAAATTAGTAGAACAACTTAAATCTCATGAACTATACTGAGTATCTCATATGAAGAATTGTCTTTCACAGAAACGAGATATACTAGTTAGGGATTAAAGAAAGGATCCCAAATAAATATCATAAATATGATAAGAGTGGCCTAAAAATAATGTGAACAAATAGCTTATGGTTTTGAGGAATATTCTTGGTCGCTTCATGACAACCTTATTACTCTTCCGAGAAACTTAATATTTCAAAGTATTTCTCTATCTATTTTGAATGATGTGTGTTCGTCATTTTCGAATAGTATTAGTTCGAAGTTTTGAGATAATAGGGAACATGTATGAGTGTTACCCATGTTTTGCTCAGTTAAGACACTATCTGTCTTTTTCTTTGTAAGTACAAAACAGAGGATAGCGGAGAAACTTTGTGATGCATGAGAGAGATTGCTGAAGGCTGTTGGTGCTGTGGCTTCCGGGTAAAAGAGTGGTGCTCGCTAAGGTTCTCGTGTGTAACTGAATCTTCAATTACAACAGTGACAATGTAGACACGCTCATATTTTTGGATATAAACTCACAGTGTGACAATTTTTATTAGAGAGCAGACTTTAAGAGTTCAAGGACAGTTGAATGAAATAAAACACGAGAAGGGCATTCTCAAGCATGTGGTTGATAGGAGAAACCGTTAACGGTGAGGCCTCCATCAACGCAAATTGTTTGACCAGTTATATAAGACGCCGCAGGTAGACACAAGAAGACCACCAGTGATGCAACTTCATTTGGCTCTCCAGCACGACCAAGTGGAGTTCTACCAAACAATTCCTCCTTGAAACTGACGTCATCAAGATACTTTAAGAAAACAAAATTGAGAGGGGATTAGAGGAAATGAGGTTGGTAATTCCAAAAAAAAAGTAAAAGTTGTCTTGTTGATTTACTGGTTGAGACAGAGGAGTCTTGATAGCATTAGGAGCAACAGCGTTGGCCCTTATGCCATCTTTTGCCCATTCACATGCCAAATTTCTTGCTAGCTGATTCAGAGCTCCTGTAAAACACTTTTATGTGGATTCAACAAAAGAAAAACACTTAATCTTGTCTCTAGTAGTACTTTGGTTACCTTTTGCTAGACTATAAATGGATCCACATTCAAAAGATACAACCCCAGCAACAGATGAAATGAAGATGATGCTTCCATAGCCTGAAGCCTTTAGGAGAGGATGTGAAAGCTGGCAAAAATGGAAAGCAGGTTCCAAGTTTGTTGCAATATGGAAATCAAAATCGTCTGCATCATATTCTGTCGTTGGCTTTAGACGACCTCCACCCACATTGTTCACCTATGGTGAACATAAAAAAAGTTTTCTTTGAATGTAAATGCTTAGTTGTTTCTATATCAATGGTCATTTACTTACGAAAATATCGAGCTTGCCATTGAACAGGGAGGAGACAGTTTGCATCAAAGTTTCTCTCTCGGGTCGAGAAGTTACATCACAGACTGAACCACTCACTTTAAACCCTTTCTTTTCCCATTCGCTTAAACTTTTATTAAGCAGTGTTTCAGATATGTCGCAAACATGGATTTTAGCTCCAAAACCAGCTAACTCCTCTACTATGGCATACCTAGACGTATTCCAAAAAATTAAATTACTTGAAATCTTGGTATTCATGATAATATAGAGAGAAGAAAGACGAACCCGATTCCGCTGCCTCCACCAGTTACAAGAGCAGTCGTACCTTCAAGACTCCATCTTTTATCCATTTTTTTTTAATGTGGCTAGCAATGGTCAGAAATGGCAGATATTATAGTGTAGATCAGATATGTGTGAATAAATGAGTATGTTTGGATGTGTGGTGGGAATGTTATGTGAGACAACATGCCAAAAATGTCCGTCGTCCCGTGAATAAAGTAATGTTACTAGTCAAAATCTTGGACGTAAACAAATTTGTCGTTCTGTGACGACGAACCTAGAAAGTCTGAACGGTGAACAACGTTTTGTCGGAACCAAATTTTACAAGTTTATTAGACTAATAACTACAATGTTGGATTATGGTTTCAATTTTATTGGATGTCCCCAAAGGGACCTCTTACATTTTCATGAAAAGCTATTAAGCGTACGTAAAAGATGTATAATACTTGTTAGAGATTAGAGAAAGGATCATAAAAGAACCTAATAAAAATTATAAGAGTGGCCTAAAAATAAGGTGAGCAATAGTTTATGGTTTTGAAAAATATTCTTGGTCGCTTGACAACCTTATTACTCTTCCGAGAAACTTAATATTTCAGAGTGAAAATAATAATAATAATAATAATAATAATAATAATGATAATAATTCAAAGTACTTCTCTACTCTATTTAGAATGATGTGTTCGTCATTTTAGAAAGAATAGTATGCCTTGTTTGTTAAATAAATGCTAAGCAAATATATCTCATGACTTATTGCTGAATACACATTAACGAAACTTGAGAGTTTAATTTTCGTTTATACATATATGGAACGTTATTGTGAGATATACATATACATTTTGCATGAAAACTTCTCTTAATTTGTACTTTATATATTTATGCATCCAACTCCGCAAACTCCAAATAAGAATTGAATGGTCAAAGTCTGCTTTTTCTTCGTTTTAAAAGAAAAATTATAGAGAAAAAGACTAAAATAGCACTAAATCAAATTTTTGTTCCCAAACTAGTACTCAAGGTCAAAAGTCACAAAAATAGCACTCAAGAGATGGGGTTTAGGGTTTAGAATTTAGGGTTTAGAGTTTAGGTTTTAGGGTTTAGAGTTGAGAAGTGAGGTTTTGGGGATAAGATTTCAAATTTTGAAAAATAAAAAAATTTAAATTTTTCAAAAGATAAAATGCTATTTTGGTCATTTTAGTTTTGAGTGCTATTTTGTGATATAAACTTAGAAATGTGCTATTTTGGAGATTTGCCCAAAATATTCATCTTTATTTTTTATAGGAATACTAATATTTGAAGTTCATTGTTTAGCAGTTTCAAGATATATTCATCTATTTCTTATATAGGATAGTGGCCATTACCAAAACCAACGCATTTTCTAGGCGACAGATACTGTGACGTTGTAATCATATTTTAAGTTGTGTATATAAAAACTAATGTCATTGTTGCAATTATTTAGATTAGAAAGGAATTTGGAGGAAAGACCAAATGAAACTTTCAAGGATATTAACAAAAATATTTGTTTAGCCAATTTATAAGAAGTCAAATGCTCACCTGAGGTTTGTGTAGCGTCTTGGTATAAACAAAAAAGGTTTGAATATGAAATAGTCGAGCTTTCTTGAAGCTATAAATAGATATAGCAACTGACACAAGTAACTTCAAACTCTAAAACAACATAAAATGGCCATTACCTCCAAATCCATAGCTCTAACAATAATCTTCCTATTACTTTCTGTTTCTTGCGCCTCAAGTCAACAAGAAACCAAGTTTCTTAACCATGGCTTTCTTGGTGCTAACCTCCTCAAGTTCGGTTCTTCCATTGTCCACCCTAGTGGCCTCTTGGAGCTGACAAACACTTCGATGAGGCAAATTGGTCAAGCTTTCCATGGCTTTCCCATACCCTTCTCGAAACCTAACTCTTCGAATTCGATTTCTTTCTCCACAAGTTTCGTCTTCGCCATCACTCCAGGACCCGGCGCACCAGGCCACGGCTTGGCTTTCGTCATTTCACCCTCCATGGACTTTAGCGGAGCCCTTCCCAGCAATTACCTAGGCCTCTTCAACACCTCCAACAATGGAAACTCCTTAAACCGCATCCTCGCAGTTGAATTCGACACCGTGCAGGCCGTTGAGTTGAGCGATATTGATGATAATCATGTTGCTATCGACCTAAACGGAGTGGTCTCCATTGAGTCTGCAACAGCTGCATACTTTGATGACCGAGACGCGAAGAACATAAGCTTGAGGCTGGCAAGTGGAGACCCAATCAGAGTCTGGATCGAATACAACGCGACAGAGATGTTGCTCAATGTCACGTTGGCTCCTCTAGAACGTCCAAAGTCAAACGTGCCTCTTCTCTCAAGAAAAATGAATCTTTCCGAGACTTTATCCGAACAAAACTATGTTGGATTCTCTGCAGCCACAGGAACCGTCACGAGCACGCATCTTGTTCTAGGCTGGAGCTTCAGCATAGAAGGGAAAGCCACAGAGATTGACCTAACAAAGCTTCCTTCTATTCCAAAACCGCCTTCTCCACCGTCTCCATCCTCAACTCCTCCAGTTTCAGTCAAGAAGGATTCGAACAACACTAAGCTCATCATAATCTTCGCTGCATCAGCAACAGGCGTAATCATGATCCTGGCTCTCTTAGGGTTTTGGCTCTTCCGTAGAAGGCAAGTATTCTTCACAGCAGGCGCAAGAAAATTCTCTCACCAGATGATATCAAGCGCGACGGGAGGTTTCGACAACTCTAGACTTCTCGGAGAGAGAAACTCAGGAAGTTTCTACAAAGGGAACCTTACTCCTACAGAGATTATAGCAGTGAAGAAGATTACTTGCACCACAAGGCAACAGAAGACAACCCTAATAGGGGAGATAGCTTCTATCTCAAGGCTAAGACAAAGAAACCTTGTTAACCTACTTGGTTACTGCAGCAAAGGTAACGAGGTTTATCTCGTCTACGAGTACGTCCCCAACGGTAGCCTAGACCGGTTCTTGTTCAGCAATGACCGACCGGTTCTCACATGGTCAGACCGGTTCTGTATCATAAAGGGTATTGCGGCAGGACTTCAATACCTTCACGGCGAGGGTCAAAGACCTTTGATTCACGGAAACGTGAAAGCCAGCAACGTACTCTTAGACGAAGAGCTACACGCTAGACTAGGAGACTACGGACAAGGAATCAGGCACAGCAGCACCACGGGACACGTGGCTCCGGAGCTAGTCGAGACAGGGAAGGCTACGCGTGACACAGACGTGTTTGGTTTTGGGGTGTTGGTTATGGAGATAGTCTGTGGAAGGAAAGCCATAGAGCCGACAAAACCACCTGAAGAGATCAGTTTAGTGAACTGGGTGCTTCAAGGGTTCAAGAAAGGCGATCTTTTACAGAGATGCGACACGAGAATGAACAGAGACGAGTTGGTGGCTAGAGAAGTGTTACTGGTTCTGAAAACCGGACTTCTGTGTGCTAACCGGTCTCAGGAAGCTAGGCCAATGATGAAGCAAGTAGTTGGGTATCTCGACGGTACAGAACGTCTCCCTCATGACGACTAAAAGAGGTTGTTGTATTTGAAGCATTTTCGTTTTGTGGTGTGTGAATTTAAAGATATGACCAAAAGTATTAAGCATGATGCATGTGAATAAAACAAGAATTGTATACTCCATTTGTAAATTTGAAAATAAGAAAGATAATACATTACTTTGTCTTGAATAATGGATACAATAAGTAGTGTGTGTGGCTATAACACAAGTCTCAAGAAACTTTGTGAAAATTGACCCAAGAAAAAAAAACTGTGTGAAACCAAATGTATTTTAAATGCAGTCTTTAGACAAAGCAAGGAAACAAACACGACAACAAAATATCCAAGGTGTTGGATCTTACGCTACACCTAAGCCACAGAGACTCCTCACACTAAATCTTCATCATTTCTAGACAGCACTTTCAGATTAGACGATCAAGTAATGGGCAACATAGCAGCGCTTCAGCTTGTGTTAAGTATTGGATTTAAAGGGTAACGTATTAAATACTTCTGTTACAAGATATTGCAGTTTGGTAACGAAACATAGAAATTACCATTGTTCAGAAAAAATATATATAGGAGACACAACTGACAGAAAGAAACAAAAGGTTGAAAATATGTTAGGATTAAAACAAACAAACAAAAGCCATGACCTGCCGATTCTCACATGGTTAGATCGGTTATGTATCATAAAGACAATTGATAGCAACATACTATTAGACAAAGAGCTAAACTCTCGAGTATGAGACTATGGACAATGAAGCAGACACAGCTCAGGACATTCAGCACCAGAACTAATCAAGACGGGAAAATTGCAAGAGCTTAAGGTCAGGCCTATGCTAATCTAAGACGCACAAGAAAAGAGATTGTGTACTTCACCTAACCAAGTCAAGACATAAATGAGATAAGCCACTTCTTAGCCAAGTCTGTAGTTGACACTACTCATCTAACAACAAAATCCCAAAGGACAAGCATGTTTCAGTATCAAATGGTATGTGACAGTTTATTTATGCAAATTAACTAACATAGAGCAACCGCCTGAGATGGTTGAGCATTTCAATATCCAAAAACCCCAACTCTCAAAGCTCTGAA